>NW_022198211.1:626066-644550 GCF_009176525.2 Contarinia nasturtii | reverse complement strand
AAAAAAGATTATTTCTCATAAGTTTTCAAAAAGAGCTGCCTGCTCAACAGTATTACTTCCGACTCAAGTCGGGGTATGGGAAGGAAGTACCATGCCTTACCACTGTATACAACTGGTTCACTGAATCCCATCGTCATGGTGCTCGCTACAGTGATCAATTGCGCGATGGTCCTTCGAAAATTGATGTCATCGAGAAAAACTTTGGTGCCGATTGAGTTAGGATCGAAGTTTCTTTTACAGTTAAATTGTGGTATGCCCAAGGATCACAGAGACTCCAATCATTTGGTTCTTCCATGAATTACAACATGAAAAAAATAAATCTTTACGTGTCAACCCACAGTTGCTCAAAAATCGATTGATTTTAATCACATCCAAAAAATCATAACCAATTTGACATAGGATAATAAAAACACGTCTATACGATCGCAATAGAAGCCAAGACATGATTCCAGTAGTTTGGACCTGAAACAAAAACTTGGTTGACTCTCTGAGTCTTCAAACATGAACACAATCGAACAAAAGTTGTTCGTTTGTGAAGTGATAGGGAAAATCGGACCTCATTATTTTACAGTGTTATGTGTCATGTTGCTACCATGCCTTTAGAGGATGAAAGGTCCTTCAATGCTGAATAGTACACAACCATTTGATTGTCAAAAGTCATCACGGGAATATGGAGACCAAAACTCTGAAACTTATAATCCCAAAACATGGCAAAAAGAAGCCCATCAAACAGTCGACTATTTGACCACCCAAAAGATCGAATTGATGCACAATACTCCGTGTACGAATTATTCGGGACCCCTCTGTCCACCAGAGACCAAAATCAGTTGGATACAATATATTTTTCGTACTTGAAATTAGGTGCATATTCAAAAAAGTGCACTTTTTGGAGTGTCATGTTTAAGCTGCTGTCGTAGCCATACCACAAAACTAAAATTCGTCCTGTTAAGTCAAATGGTCATGAAAAATGTCCAACTTCACGAATATGACAATGGTTTGCATCGGGCAATACTAAAACATACATATTGAAGAAACTTAAATAGTCGCCTACGTATATTATTTTTCACACCGTAAAATCAATCGAAAACAATATATAACATTTTTTTGCTTGTGATCAAACTTTTTTTTTGTTGTGTTCACCACAGCATGTCTGAGTTTAAATAAATTGACGGCATTATTGAAATCGATGTTTCATTTTGATTTCACACATAAAGTGTGAGAATGAAAGATTGCAAATAAAAAAATGGCTGATACTTCGATGTTCATCGAAAGACACAAATCAAATATGACAAATGATGGTCATAAATCGAAGTTATTAATTTAAATCACAATCTAATTACGGAGTCGAAATTCGAGTTTGATTCGAACATTCTAGCGATTGATTCATCGTGAAAATCGATTGATTCAGAAAAATAGACTTGTTATATTCCATGTGTGTAGGCCCACGAACAAACTCAACGGTTTTTTTTTATTTGGTTAGAAGCATTCGCAAAAAATGTCTGTTAGTATCAATCATAATATCGCAGACATAACATCATGTTTATTTGTCGCGACATCATATATCGTCATATATACTCAATATATTGGCGTTGGAGACGTACAAAAGAAAGTGAAGTTTATTGATTGAATCTTGGGCGAAAATAGACAAAGTTGATGTGCTTCAAATGTGTCTATAAGAGTTTTGGTGAATTTTTTGTGAAGTATGAAATACATTTCAGTCAAAACAAACCAAGATCTCTCGGACATTTTTATAGAAATGCTGTCTTTAGTCTTTGTCATTGGGACAAAATGCGATTCCACACAGAGATATATAGAGTCCAATCTCAACTGACGATAATGATGTTAACAAAAATTAATTGCCATTTGAGTATTATGTAAAAAAAGTGTCTAAAGAAGTCTTATGTCCAAATGAATTGGTGAACCATTGACCCGTAATAATATAATAACATCGTTTATTTAGAACAATGCTTACGCTCAAATAAAGTCAATTACCTCGATGAATGTTCGAATGGTATTCATATCAGATTAATGTTGTGAATTCGTCATTGAATTATGTTTTGTCGAACATAATAGGCGAAATAAGTGAGATGAAGTCGGAAAGTTCAAGGTCCTTTAACAATATCTCCTTCATAGTAATAGATTTGAAATTATCCTTTAAGTACAAGAACTCTCTTCTTTAAGAATCTAGTCACTCCTTTCGACTTTATTAAATAAAATTACATACAATTCGATACAAATATAACTATGAAGTTGTTATGCATGAGCCAGATCATCGAGTGATAACGTACCAAAATAAAAAAGATAGTCATAGTTATCGAACCCTGCAAACTAGCAAATGTATACTTGAAAATGGGACTAGTTATGGCAATGAAATTATTATTTTCTTTTAATTGAATGATAAAAATACAATACGATCCATTGAACGAGAAGTGGAAAATAAAGAGAAGATATAATCACTTGTAAATAACATTTTTTTTAAATGAAAATTGAAATTGGCATTGATTGGTATAAATTGTAGGTAAACATTTTACGGCACGAACGTTTACGTATACACTTAAAAAGTATTATCGATAAAAAATGATAAAACAGTGACTAGTTAATTACATTTATGAAATAACAAAAAATACATTTAAATTAGATAGTAAATGTCATTAAAACGACGTACGCGTCAAGCTACTCGTGAAAGCTGGAGATTTTTAATGTTGTTTAAAGGTGAAAACTGCGATGTTGAATAAATATTCATGTCAACAAATAGATTTATAAGTAGGAATAGTTCAGTGTCTTTATCTAAATATATTTCGAAATATTCTCAATAACAAAATATTATAAGAATAACTACAAACATATTCAAGGTAATTTGATGAATGAACACTCATCGAAATATATTAATGTTGCGTATGTGATGATTTCTTTGAGGAGCCCAAAAGAAAACACATACGCCACAAGTTGAATAAAACTATAATATAATCGACGTTGTTCGAGAAGACAAACAAAAAACTTAACGTGCCATATCGATTGTCTCAACGAGTCAAAACATATGCATTTCTATATTACTCGTAAACTGAAAGGATGTCGTTTGGCGATCAACAACTGAACAGAAAAACACCTCAGTCAACCATTTCCACAGACAGCACACGCAAAAGATACGACCTTTTCTTCTCATAATCGTGTAAAATGAACAGTTTCTTCGTTTTTATCTTAAAGCTACAAACAATTTCTTTTCCAATGGAAAAGTGGAGCTTCCTTTTAGTGTGTGTATAAAACTGGCTCGGAAAAATAAAAAGAAATGTTGCTTGCAGAATTTCAATTTTTCCAGAGAACAACAGAAAGTGATAGCTTTTTTTCCGAACACTCGCTCAAATAAAAACACTGATTGCATCACGTATTAGAAGCATTACTAATGCAATCAAATGACGTGGTATAAGCTCAAAAATGTGACTTTATGGATTTACGTGAAAGGATTTTTCTCGCTATGCATATCCTCGTTCTAAGTGCAACAGAGTGAATTCATTTATACTTGAAATATGCATCAATACGAATATGAAATAATTTCACTAGCGAATTGATGTGAAACGCATAAAAAAATGCTTGCATCAACTTGTCAGTGGTGAGTGTAAATGAAGCATCATTTCGTGGACAAAGCATTCAATTTCAAAAGCATTTTTTTTTTTTCAAATCGAAATTGCTTGATGTGCATATGTGAATATTCTAACTAATGACATTCGAATTCCATGTTGTGGCGTTGAAACCAAATGATAAAAATGTTCAAATTGAAAATGTGGCACATGAACTTTGTCATAATCCAATTTCATAGATGTGGGAAGACATTTTGCGCTATTTGAAATGCAGACAAAACTAAAAACATCCATTTGATATGCTCATAAAAAAAAAGTTTGCTGTGTTATGTTGGGTGCGTCTGGTTTTCAAGATAAATAAAAATTTATCGCATGAAATATGTCAACTTACAGTAAAAAATTCATTATTTGAACACGCGAATTTGTTGAATGTTAACACAATGTTCAAAGCTCATGACGTTCAGATGATGACGTAAAAAATTTAGGGGGGTGGTGATGGCAAAATTCTGTAGGGGGAAGTCACTTTTTAGGCGAAAATCCCTAGCAAATGGAAGAATTTTTTTGGCCAAAAAAAGTGAAGAGCAAAAAAAGGTGCTCATTTCCAAAATTGTTGAGGGTTCCTAAAAATATTTTAGGGGGGGTCATCCGACCCCTAGAAACCCTCGTTTGTCACTTTAAAACGAAAAACGTTCGAAATATTCTGGCTTGACTGCGGCAATCTTTTGGAATTTTCATTTCATTCATTTTTATGGCAATTTACATCAGAACTAACTAGAAAAACCAGACACACCAAACTATGAAAAATAGGTTTGTGGAACGCATAAAAAAGACAGTGCTGTGAATCGTTAAATGGTTGATGAGTTTTATTCATGATGATAGAATTAACGATGAAGCTAGGTCATGGATTGGTACTGAAACCATTTTGTTCGTTGCTTGAATGACTTTTTTTTTATTGAATAGATCGGCACATTTTGTCCTCAATACAAATAATGCATTGACATATTCGTCATTCAATTAAAATTTGGTGTGCATTTTTGGGGAACAATACAGTTTCTACCTTTTGTATAGAAGCAATTAATTCAAATGAAACTGGATTATTTAAACAGAAACACCAAAATGAAATTGAATGCGCATGAAAGGTTGATGCCAATCGGCAGCTTTTTCAATTAATTACTCTAATTGATTTCGTTTTTCGAACGAAAGCATTTAGATGTAATTGACCGATACGCAGAAACAAGATTCAATTATCGTTACTTTTATTAACCCCGTATTTTTCTCATCGGTGGGTTGTTTACGTCGTGATAAACGCGAAAACAATTAAAACACATGAATTCCTATTCGAATAAGTGTAACAATGGAAATGTTCTCGTTCGAAATGATCAATTAGCACTCAAAACTTTTGAGTCGAAAGTCAAATATTATTTTTACTTTCATCAGAAAAGCTTTTGAATAAATTCGGGTAAAGTGCCATAAACGAAATCAGTTTTGGTAAGCATATGCAAAAAAGCATGTAAAAATAAATCGTTACGATGGAAAAACCATGATGCAGTGATATTTTTCGGCTTACCTACAAACGAGGTTTTGAATTCTATTTAAAAGAAACAAGAATTTATTTTCCAGCTTTTCTTTTTGTACATAGAAAAAGAAACTAGTCTATTTAGAACCATTAAATGTAGTTCCTCAATTTTTCAATACCAACCAGTTTTGTAGAAGTTTTTTTCATTTTCGTTCTCTATATTTTTGTATTCAAAGAGTTTGAATCACTCTTTCCGGATTTGACAGGTTGTAAAAGTTAAAAATTATTTTCAGCGACTCTAATGCATCGCGGCTGATTAACATCAAGTCCGAAGTGTTCATATTCTGCACAAATCTAAATGATATTGAGTGTTGACACTGCCTTATCATTTTGATGTCGCATAAAATTGATGCGAAATAAAAAAAAGAACCAAAAGAGTTTGAACGACATTCAGCACAACAGTCGTTTGAAATCGCAGTCCAAAATCGGCAAGAGAGAAATAAATTAAATGTTATCGTTGATAAAAAAATAGTGATACAAAAGAATGTAAGATATCTTTTTTTTGGTTTAAATTATTTATGGAAGTTTATATCTTCTATCAAATCATGCTTACAAAAAGAAAGTATGCAAAAATAAATTCTTTCAAATGATAAAAAAGTAATTTTTCATTCACACAAAGGACGTATGTCGAACAATGTAAATTAGTAGATACATTTTTCGATCCGTTTGTATTGGGAGTTCATGAGAATTAGAACATTTGAACGGCATTTGTTGTCTCTTTTCATTTCATTAAACAGGTAACATTTTTCAACTAAAATATTTTTTGCAATATCGAAACTACAATGATTGAATGCAACCGAAAAATATTGATTGACACATAAAGCATTGTTCAGCATTTATATGCATATGTCTTCATCGACAACTGTAACTGTATACTTAATAGTAAATAATATTTGTTATATATAGAAATGTATCCGCGTGTGAATTCATCCGAATTGAAAAGTTTATTCCATCGCATATTAAACGATAATACCTTATCGCATAAGTCCGGCAATCAAATTCATACAATTTATGAACATCAAAAAATATATTCATGAAATTCATTCCATTCAAACACATTTTTGTTCCGTTACATGAAGCAAAACATGTTATTATCGAAGTAGTATATAATCCAAAAACTCCCAGAGATAAAATATATCGGTGTATGTAAATAATACTAACATTTTGTTTGCGGGTGGATTGAGAGCTAAAAGGGGCTTAAATTTTCATGTTGTATATTCGATTACATATTGCCGAAAAAATATACAAGCGCTTGCTGTTCGAGCGTGAGGTTTTTATCTCAAAATACTTGCCTTTTTCGCCGGAGTTAATCAACTTTAGCCGCTGCGAGAAAATAGCATAAAGATCATATTTATTTTGATGGTATGCCGCATTTTTCTATAGATATTTTCTACACATTGAATTGTCCAAATTATGTAAAAGCACAATTTCTTTTGCCAATCACTATTTTAACCAGTAAACACAACACTTGTTGTGCTACTAAGAGATACAAATTAAACGTTCATTGTTTACGCACATCTGAACTCCACTAAATACACTGTAGTCGATAAAAATTTGGTGAATCATCTAAATCGTAAATGTTATTTCAACCCAAAAAATGGAAAAATAAAACTAATCGTATTCTAATCGAAAAGTGTTGCATTTCGAAAGAAATGATGATTAACTTAAGAGATTGATGTTACTATCGATCAGTTTAAGCTTTGAAATATTGTAAATTGGTTAATGAAATGTAAAAGAATTAATAAATATTTGGAAGCAAAACATTTGTACAACAATTAATTTCATTTTAATTGTTTTTAATGACAATGTTCGTCGCAGTAGCAATAAAAAAGTAAGTAAATAATGCTTATAATATTTTTTCTAGTTGCCATACAATTTTTTGGCGACCAGGAAATGAAAAACTACAAAGAATAATTCCTCGTTCTATTTTCTGCTTTTTATTTTTTTACCCTTTATTACCATTTATTTGAAGCGAAAAGC
Source organism: Contarinia nasturtii (assembly GCF_009176525.2). NCBI lineage: Eukaryota > Metazoa > Arthropoda > Insecta > Diptera > Cecidomyiidae > Contarinia > Contarinia nasturtii. Next base: position 637,419 of record NW_022198211.1, on the reverse strand, counting down.
ATTCAATGCAAGCATTTTATGAATCCTTTTTAAATGTAAAGAGTATTTGTTATCCGAGTGTTTTCAACAGTTTAAATCTACCTTTTTAATGGTATTTAAGCTTTGAGTAAACAATGCCCCTGCATGAAAATCGAAACCAATAAAATGTTACGAATGTTTACAATCAAACGAATATCAAATAAAAGTACAACAGTCACAACATATTTTATTAAATATTGTGACTCCCTGCAGCTTTGGAAAATTAGAGCAAAAAATTAAATAAATGAAAAATACTTCGGTGATGTACGAAATTCAGGTAAATATTTTCCGGGTTTTGATGATTTTTAAAAAAGCCAAATTTTGTGAAATTTGTACATTTTATTGGTATAAAAGATTTTTCTAAATTTGACATCTTCCAAAATTTGAATACACATCCAAAATCCTAATGCAAAAATAAAATAAAATAAATGTTGTTTTAAAAAATGCATTTATTTGTTATTCGATAACAAATAATAATAAAAAAAAACTTGACAGTATAAAGTTTGGGATGGCCAGCAGACAGATGTCCAAACATGATATTGATTCCTGAATCTTCAAAGATAAACAATATTTGAATGAGGTAGAATAAAAACTACTTCTCGAAAAATTGCTATTTTAAAACGAAACCTAAAAAAAATTTCAATAAAAAGTGAATCAATTTTTTTTTGTCCAATTGAAGTGAATCAAGAAAATTTTGTTCAATAAAAGTGAACCAAAAAAAAAATTTCACTCGGTTTTTTCAGTGTAAAATACACTAAAATGAATTTTTTTTTTGGGTTCACTTTTATTGAACAATTTTTTTTTTGGTTCACTTCAATTGGACAAAAAAAAATTGATTCACTTTTCATTGAAAGTTTTTTTTAGGTTTCGTGTTTAAACATTTTTCGAGAAGTAGTTTTTATTCTACCCCATTCATTTGAAAGAATTGGATTCTTCCGTCTGAAAAGAGTATAACAGAAGTTCAAAGAAGCTTTCACTCTTACGGTGAAAATTTCATGTTACTGGTGGTCTCCGAAAGTTAGTAAATTTAAAAGTACCTTAATTTTAAAGAAAGGCGAGTGTTTTTATTTGCTCATCCATAAATAAGATGGATTTCAGGTCATTTACTTTACGACTAATATTTGTCCAATTACTGAAAATCTGAGCTTCTGAGTGTAGTTAATTCATTTGACATTTGGGATCCTGAAATATGACATAGTCTTAGTTATTCAAATTTAGTCATTTCATAGTGGTTTTTGACATCAACTCAACGTTTAATAGTTGATACTTCATACATATTTAACTTGATGAATGGATGTTTAAACAAGATAATTATTTAACGCCATTTAATAATAATAATAATATATTTTGATAAGCCGATTTATAAACGGTTAACCGATTCCAATTAGATTATAATTGATTTTTGCCACGTACTCAATTGACATAAATTATATATTCAGCTGATTTAACTTTCACAGTTTCATTCAAATTAATTGCAAACGGAAAAAAGGAAATATATTGTAATTTGGGCGATATGATAACACAAGTAAATCCTCTCATTCCGAGTTCATACTATATAGTTCTATACATTAATGAATGATTGATGGATTTAAAAATTGACTTCAAAGCGATTTACCACAGCAACAAACTATCTGTTCACTGTACAAAAGCTGTTTTTATCTCATTTTTGAAGGTTGACCTAATTATAATTTTAAAAATAAATCAGTGCAAAGCAAATCTTTGGCGTGGGTTAGCAACTTAGGGGCTAGATACAAAAACGCTTCAAACAATTCGAATCACAAATCTTAAATGAAAAGAAATTATTTTCGATCAAATGATAATAATCAAAAGCACTAATCTTGTTCGTTTCTTTCAAAATTCAAATTTTGTATGTCGTGTCTATCCCCTAGTGGTAAGCGTTTAAAGAAAAGAAATCGAATTGAAAGTTCGTAGCAAAGCGTGAGCCACAGTATGAATTTGGTGCGTTCATGGTCATATTTGTTTCGGTATTCGTTGGGCTTTGCCATCGGTGCTCATATTTTTACAGACGTCTGCCCTTTGATACGCACTTTTTTTGTTTCATTTCAACATAAAAATATTGCGCACAACACGAAACGACGTGAATTTTCAAGGATTCAACGACTGATTTGTTGTTTGATGAATATTCAGGAAAAAAAACTGCGAGAAATAAAGTGAACAAGTGTGTTTTACGTGCCTCATACAGTTTTATGCGATACACCCATAGCAGTGCATAAATGGTAAAGTAGAATCAACGTCAACACAGTTTAAGCAATAACGCGATATTAATCCCATTGACTGCTGCCAAGAGCATCGTGTCTATTTTACTTAAATCGATTATAATATAATATTATAATGGACAAAATGACAAGCCATTGTATGGTAATAAATCTGTTGAAATTGAGTAAACCTTATCTTGAAACCACCAAAAGAATGATTCTAAGGGCCTATTATTTGGCTGCATTATTAATGCCTTTGTATTACCCATGTGTATGCAAATTTTTCCAAATGAATGGCAATATAGTGTGCGATTTGATGGGATTTATTAGTAGGACAAGGAAAATGGAAAATAGCATATTCCAAACACTATACTTCATTCGGTCAATGTATTGATGTCAACACACAGCCTTTGTAATATCATTTGAAATGGCATACTGAACACAGCTTGAATTGGATTCTCGATCGTCTCGACGAAGGGAATCCACACACTGGATTGAATACGATGTTTATCCTTGGCAATGAGATATAAATCATGTCCTTACAATGAAGCAATATTCTCTTTCGGGTTTAATATGCCAGATTTATGGATTTGGTAATAGCAGCCGAGTAAAATAACGAATGTGGAGATGCAACTGTTTTTTTTTCTCTCTGTCTCTTTCTCTTTCATATGTAGTATGTGTTCAGACTAATCTAATCCATGTTATTGAAGAAGTAGAACCGAAGAGACATAATCAAATCACCGTATTGCTCAAGCAAACCAATTTTACTGCCATTCCATACTACCATTTATCACCGGCATTGAAATCGCCCATAAATTTTCCATTATATTGAACAGGGAATGTAGTTAAAATAAAACACAACGCACCGCACCCTGCATTATTCTTAAAAGATCAGTTTCGATGAGGAAAAACTCGAAAGTTGAATAGCACATGTGCATTCATACTGAGTTTTGATTCACTATTCTCAAACACTGCGTAAATATTTTAACGTTCTATTATTTTGATTAGAAAAAAAAAACGGTGCAATTGTGTTGTATTTTCCGATAGAATGTTTTCCCGATTCTAACCCTTAACCGGGCAGGTCAAAATCCTAACGTTATCGGGCAAGTGGGGCCTCTGAGGCCCGACGTACATTTTCCATGCAAATTCAATGAAAAAACATTTTTTTTTCTTTTTTCAAATTTAATTGAATTTATACGACGAAAATTTTTGTTTTAATTAACATAATAGATATTGAATTAAATATAACTAAAAAAATGAAAAAATAATCAATATTTATTCCGAATCGGATGAATTTAAGTTTCAGTTCAGTAGTTGTTTAGTACAAATTTTGCACTTCATTTTAAAAAATTTGATGACATTTGTATAGAAAATGTACGTTTTCAAAAACAAATTTTTTTTGTTTTTCAAATTCAAAAAAACTTTTATCAACGATTAGTAGAAGGATGAAAGAATATATTAAAAACATTTTGTTTGATTAAAATAATATCTAGGGGGTTCCGACTTAAGCGAATGATCCATATGCGAGCGAATTTTTTTTATATATTTTGCAAATGTAAACGAATGGTCGCAAATGTTTCTTACAAATTTTGCGAATGGTGGCGGATGTTTCATACAAATTTGCGGACGGTGTCGAATGTTTCATACACATTTTGCGGATGGCGCATATGAAAAGTCATATTTTTACATTCAAAAAGTCAAAGTGACAGATTAGGTGACAGAGATTCAAGCCGAATTGATATTTTTTTGGTAATATTGAGTGAAATTTTTCTAAAATGGTAAATAAATCTTTGCCACTCGTAATATTATCACTGTAAACGGTGCCTTGTGAAAGGTTTTTATTTTCATTGACGTAACTTTCAATTTCTTTTATATTATCTGAATTTATTTCTAAAATCTCACTTTTCGAATCGAATACGGCTTCTAAAATAATATTCAACAAATAATCTTGTATTTTTTCTTCAACTGTTTTTCAAATTTAGTTGAGAACAATGACATTGTGTTTGAAACTTCCACGACAAACTGAACACAGCAATGTGTATGTACAAATGTCACACGACAGTTTGTCGCATCTAGCAAGACGTATGCGGCATTCGTGAATGGTTGCGAATGAAATGTACGAATTTTCATAGATGTTAATGCGGATGAATATACTTTGCTTCGTATATTTTATGTATGAATAGGACAATGTTCATATATTCCGTATAAAATGGCATTCGCATATAGTAAAATGCCCCTTGAATAATATTTTATGCGATTTTATGTATCTTTTTTAAAATGCGCTACCGGGCCTCAGAGACCCAACTTGCCCGGTTAAGGGTTAACTTGAATATTATCTTTTAAAACGATTTCCAAACTTTCATTGAAATTTCATTTTTTTTGATGAACATATAAACCGAGCCGGAATATAAAATAATTTATAGCTAAAGATGTGTGACTAATGTCAACCTTTGTCACTATCATTATTGAAATATTTCATAGTAAAATATTCACCAATATTCACCGGAAATGGCAATTCATAAAATATCAACTGTTTTTTGTTAAATAATCTAGCTCCAACACAATATATACATATGTCATACAAACCGGAGTAACAACAATACGTCAATTCACATTCAAACTCTATAGAATCCTAGATAGGATCTCTATTGTTTGCTATTCCCTGATTCAATTCATTCTCAAAATAAAAAATTGAGTTAGCAATACCCAATTCAATTACATATTTCCAATATCAAGTAGCTTTTTTCAATTTCGATTTCACCGCTTGAAAAGGCCATAAAATGGTTGGTTTAAATTTACCATTGCTTTTTCATACAAGAATTCTACGAAATATTTATTTAAATTTGAAATTAAGAAGAATAAATATACCGTAGATATTCTGTTTTGAGGTTTCAACGAATATTTGTTCATTGTTTTTTTTTACACAAAAGAAAAATCAGAACTTTTTGGACAATGCATTGTCTAATTTTTGGATTTAGACAATAAAATCAGTAGCGTAACTAGAATTACTCAAAACTAGAACATTTTTTTTTTAAAATCGAGGACACTATACAATAAAAATCCACCTCGCTTCGCTCGCCTTTTTATTCTAATTTCTTCTTTTTTTACATGGCTAATTTATAATGTAATTGGATATTATGTTATCTATAATTCGATTCTCCAATCTTTTGAGGTATAACTTTTTTCATTTTCCTTCTGGCTTTGATATTGGTCAATTTGTATGAAAAAAATCAATGTTCTTTATTCCTGTGTTAACGAAATATTGTCTCGCTTTGATATGCAACCGTTTTGAGTCGCGTTTCGATATGCGACCAAACAATTAGTTGTTTATGTATGAAACATTTGCTCGCAAATGCAACATTCGTATAACTTGGTACCCCCTAGCTTTTAATACTCTTCAGAGTTTTTTTTACAGTACTCCCCTTTACTGTTCCGGGCTATTGTCAAATTTCCCGGCTTCGATGGGTGATGGTATTGATGATAGCTACCTGCTGGCCGTGCCTTAAACCATCCATCGTCTTTAATAATTTTTAATAATTTTATTGTTATGTTCATATATCAAATCATCAAAGACAAGCAGTCGCGACGTATATATGTGTATCAAGTGCCGCACGTACACAGTCACAGTGTGTCTGTATTTCTCGTGTAGCGACATACCGTAGATTATATGTGCGACACACACAGCTCTGGCCCTGTGCAGTTGCGTTAAATACCCAGATATTCTTTCTTTCCTTTTGAAATAGTGCTCGTTCATTTACCATACACTCAAGGAATTGGTTTGAATATGGTTGATTGTTTTTCAAATAAACCCTTAAAAAGATTAATCTTATTATAAATTATCATGTAATACAGCTTAATTCATGTAAAACAGCAAATGATAAATGAACACAAATATTTACTATTGGAAATCGAAGGAGAACCAGAACATTCGAACTTTGTTCCACTTCAAATTAACGAAGACAGTTTAGACGGTAAATATGAATGCACCCAAGTCTCACTTATAGTGGGCTTTCAAGGCGATCGGATTTTGCGAGTGCCATCTCTGAGTCCCAATGCAACTTTACACACTTGGGTATTCGTTTATATATTTGTCAAACATTGATATCTATCAAAAGAAACAACGTAAACAACACGAAGTTAATATTTTTCTGGTGAACTAAAAAATTAAAAATGTTGCCAGTTTTTTTTTTTTTTTTTTCAATAATTTGTTCGTTCGTTCGTAGAAAAACATATCTGACAACGTCAACACAGGATTCATGGACCCGATTACTTCGACCACAGTGAGTGTAATTATAGCAGATATTAATTAACATTCTTTTTTCACCTTGACATTTTTTTAAAATTTTATTCAAATAAAAATAATTTTCGTTATCTGATTTTTTCATCTTATCTTTTCGGAAAATATCTTATCAAAAAAATAAGGCACACAAAATTTCAAGAAATTCCGATTATAAACAAAAAATTTCATTCTCACAAAATTGACACATTAGTTTCAGTGAGGTACAATTAGATTCAGTGAGGTATAATTCGAAATTAGCATGGTACAATTATATTTCGTATGGTACAATTACTTTTATAATAACAAAGTGTACTTACCGTCAAGTTTGTCCTTTTATCAATTTCCCTGTTGATATTTTGTAATATGGGAACATCTCTAAGAATTTTTAAATCTGTATACCAACCTTTTTTGAAAGGTACATTTTAGGTACAATTATTGTCAGCTATAAAACTTTAAAAATATCTTTGAGTTTGTTTTCGTCATTCTATCACTATTTTGAGTTAGCCCGAAATGTGAGCTCCAAATATTATCGAAACGAGTAAGGTACAATTAAAAATAAATTGCGCAACTATTATTCGAATATACATCCGTATTTTCAGAAAAACATCATTACTATTTCTCCATGATTTTATAATAAAATCAATGTTTTTCTCGTATTTTTATATCTTTTGATGTAATTCAAAACAATACTTTCTTTTAATGTGTCAACGAAAAATCTATTGAATGCCTAAAATATCTATTGAATTTTTTTTTGAAATAAAGTGTAATAGAACATTGTTTGAGCTGCCAGAAAATATTCGAAAACATCAAAGGAAAAACATGATTATGTTTGTCGTAAGTACGTTTGAAAAAAAATGTGTAAGTGGGTTCGTATCGCAATCTAAATAGAAGTTTACTGTTCTGGAATAAATATCAACATTCAGGTATTTACATTTTTTTTCTTTTTCTCAAACATACAAATATCTTCATTTTTCAAGGACTGCAGTTAACGTATGGCATCACAAAAACTAATAAAATGTAAATCAAGTCGATTTACTGAATTCCCATATCTCATTTTGTCATGACAGAGCTGTATGAATGTGCATAAAAAATGAATTGATACCATGCGGAAAAGATTTAGCGATTCGACGTGAACGATATGACAAACGATTTTATGTGAATTTTTTTTAGAAATTCAATCACAATGTTTACGTACAGCATCATTGAAAACTTGAGTCTCTCTTTCAACAATTTAATAGTATTGACTATAGTCAAATATATTATGTATTGATATATTTTTGTGCTTAGTTTTTCATTTCATTAAATCTAATAAAATGAGCATAGCAACAATGGAATATTTGATTTCGTCGACTTTTCAGAATTTCAGTCATCAAATGTATGTTATCTATTAACATAGCATGTGCAAGGTTGATTCACAAAAGCATGATATTTGTTTTCAACACTAAATAGCACAAAAATGTTATCTAACTCAAAATGTTCAATTTTTTGTGTATTTTTACAATGTTTTCATCACAACTGCCACTCAATTTAAATTTACTTCGTTGTATTGTATAGCATTAGACACATTGAGCGATAAAACAAAATTCTATTTTCTTTTCAAATGCGGTAAGATACTTCAAAATTTCCGATGAAACGAAACAAATTTCACTTTCAACATATATTCAAATGCGTGGCCACATGACAAAAGGCAAAAGTGAATGTACTTTTTTACTGTTAAAGAAGAAGAAAACATTGAACATAAATGAAATTATGTGTTTTTGCGAGACGAATTATAGTATCAAATGTCTGGTGCCAGGGAAACCCGCCCGTGCCCATCATGCATCGAAGACGTCTACGAGACAAAGGCAAAGACATCTTGAAGTGGTTAATGCACAAGATAATTTTCCAGAAAATTCTAATTTGTTGAAAAGCATTATGGTTGCTAATTGAAAATGACAAAAAAAATTTACAGTATTTCCATATTTTTTTATTAGCGCGACAGGTTTCTATGTAGTTTTTTTAGTCGGCGACAGTAATGTTCTCATCTTTGTGTCAACGAAATTGAAACAAAACATCAGAAAATGATACATTTGAAACATGTTGAAAATTTATAGATTGAACAAAAAGAAATGATTTCATTTGGCGTGTGCAAAAACTGCATCAACATAATTATTATTTCGGCCATTTTATCGGACCTTGTTTTCAATTGGAAACGAATTTCACCAGAAAAGTGATGTATTTGCTCTTAAACATAAAAGCTCATGAGCGAGACTGTCATTGAATGTTATGTAACCACTTAATTGGCCGACCGAAGTTACAAATGTTTTTTTAGATGTTCCATTAAAATAAACCTTACAAAATATAACCGCATCACAAATGACAAATTACATGGCTCGTAGACAATTTGTTTTTGTGTCAAAGAAACTCGAGCATTTGGTGGATTTCATTTTTGATTTTCATGTTTATTATTTGAAATGTAATTTTTGATCTTTCGAATCGCATACTTAACTTCGGGGATATTCTAGGGGCTTTTACCAACTGAAATTAACACTTGAAACAGCCATTCGCGAACAGAACATATACCCTTGAGCAAATTTTAATATGGCAAGGTTGATAAGATCTTAGAATTCAGTTGAATATTGTGAAAATATGTTCTGTTTATTAATTTAAGTGTTTATAAGGACACATTTTCAACAACATTGGCTTTAGTACATACATCGTTTCAAGTAGAGCAATTCAAACGTAAGGGTTTGTGCAAACTCAACAAAGTTTTTATTTTGATATAACAAATTCCTGTCATTTATGAGAGATATTTGCAACGAATTAGCAATAATAACAAAACTTCTATATTTATTGTGGAAAAGAAAGACATGCCGACGAGGAATTTGGCATGAGTTGCATATGATATACATATTAGAGATTAGTTGCTTGTATTTGAATGATGACCTAAAATAGTTGTTAATTTTCAATGGCATCATTTATTGAAGTTGATGCGATTCTGAAGATTTTTGAAACTGGTTTATCTCAGCATATTAAAATGTGACTTTAAAATGAAAATCAAGGTAAAAAAAATAATAATATTCATGTCGTGTGTAGATTTCCATCGCAGATATTTTTCAATTTCTTCTCCATGGGTTAATAATTTGTGTGAGAAATTTTGTCGAAATAATAACGATGGAACGCAATAAAAAAATACCAAATCCAAAAACCAAAACTTTGTGGCTGTCTCATTAATGGCGGAGAGTTTTGTTAGCGAGTTCAGGAAGAGAGCGATTGCCAAAGTGAAAATTATTATCACCAGACAAATTTCATCATGCATATCGGCTGCTCTGTACACGATGTCGGCTTCCACACCAATTGGTGATTTGTGACTTGTGCAAATTCAACCTAATTAGTAAGTTTTGCGGATAATTTTTCTTTTGTCTTTTTTTCTCACTGTCTCTCCTAACATCCAAACACAGCATTCTCTATATTTGTTAAAACCCACAATATTTGGCAGAACTGATGCTAAACCATTTTCGTATAATAAATATTTACAAATAATTTAAATTGAAAACACACAGAGCGATAATTTAGTCGAAACCAATTCGTACAGCATTTCGTTAATTAACTTTGATGTTAAAGTGGACTGGAACGATGTTGAAAATCATTTGAATTATATATAGATTTTATTGCGCGACATTTGATGCTGTGACGCTTTCAATTCTGACAAAACAATTGTTTGTCAAATACAATTTTTATGGCAGCTAACTTTTTTCGCTTTTTCTTTTCAAATTGCGTCAAATAAACAGCGGAATAAAAACGAGCCAAAAGATTTTTTTGTTGACTTTGTATAGAAACAAATAAGTTTTTTCATCGGATAAGATATTTATTGATTTCTCTTTTCTTCATTTCATTTCATTTCGATGAAAGAAGTAAAAGAAGTAAGAGTGAATGACAGTCATTAAATTAAAAAAGTATATCAAGTAATGAAAAAGGCCATATAACAAGCTGTGCATTTTGGCTGTCATGTGCATTTTAAGGTCAATAAAATGGGGTAAAATTCAACTGTGATGAAAAACGTATTCAGAAAATTAATGTGATTTAATGAATTATCATAAAATATTTATGCGACTATTATGTATTTAGTGCATAGCAGCCAATCATGTCGGATGAAAAATAATTTTGAAGGGTAAAAGAGTGTGAGAGAGAAAGGGTATTCCTTATGCGTCAGTCTTACAAAATTGTGTGCTGTACAAAAGATATCGTTCATCTTCGCATATGCAGACTATGTGTGGATCCGTTTGCTTGAGCGAGATGCACAGCCTGTCAATATGTAAGCATATTGCTGCAGCGCTGCTCTTTGATACGTGTTATCGAAACCATTAGAAGTTTCACTCATGCATATGCTCTATTTAATGATAATATCATAACAACGCATCATATGCGCCATCATCATTATAATGACACAATTATTGAAATCTTGTTTTGCTTTCAAATTGTGTGTAACTTTGTATGTGTGTCCGTTCGTCTGCGAAACACACATTAAATACTTGCTCAATGTGTAATAAAATATGGACGACATCTTTCTCTTGCTCTCATTCATTTTCATCCAATTTACTAAACATGTTAATAGAATGAGCCCCGATTCAATCATAAATGTCCATCATAAATATTAACGTTGATACCAACAACAGCAATAACAACAACAACACCAACATAACCAACTACAAAAAGAAAGGACAAGACAGAGATGACGCGATGAAAGTTTGTCTCTTCAAGTTTTACCTTGTATTTGAATCAATAGAGGCCATGGTTTTCATCATATTAGACAAAGTGTGTGTGTGTGTGTGTGTGTGTGTGTGTGTGTGTGTGTGTGTGT
>NW_022198211.1:441236-626056 GCF_009176525.2 Contarinia nasturtii | reverse complement strand
GTGTGTGTGTGTGTGTGTGTGTGTGTGTGTGTGTGTGTGTGTGTGTAGCAGAATTTCGTTCGCCACCCCCTGGCTACACGGTATTTTATGCTTCGTGGCCATGTACACAAAATGCGTTATGTATGATTGTATAGCAATAATCATCATCTATTATAAGCAGATGTTGCGTTGTGCCTGATTCGAATCATGTAATTAAATTTTCAGGCAAAAACGCACGTTCATAAAGATCTTCGCTGTGAAATATTTCAAATAGAAACGGTTGAAGCGTTTTGACGCTTTCTTTATGTACAAACGTTTATTAAATTTTTGGACCATTTTACCATTTATAATGCATGCTGTGGCGGTACAGAGCTTTTCCGGACGTACAATCAATAAACATAGTACAACAATAAAGCTATGTTGCACTCTAACATTGAGTCATATCGTTTTTAGGCTAAAAACACCTAAAAAACTTTTCTAGCAAGATTTAATATTGTTCTGTAAGTTATATACCGACTCAGCAAACGCCATGGGTACTTACATACAATTGAGTCTTTTCTTACAAAACTTTGATATATCATTCTTTCGTTCACCTTATAATTCCGTAAGAAATCCTGCAAGAAGGGATGTAGCATAATGTACAACAGCATTTTCTATCTGATGCAACAGGTTGTGCATTGCATTTTTCTTCAAATAGCCGCAAACCATATATAATTTCCGCCATTCCGAGTTTACACACAATTTTCTACACCAGTTAGCAGGATATAGAAGATGAACGTCGACGTTTGGATGTATTACCTTCATGTGCATTGCATACACGACATTTAGTAAACCATTTTACGATGTTTCCGATCCTTCCGTAACAAAATTAAACCGCTTTAAAAAATCCCTATGCTTATGTGTTTAAATCATTGCTGTTTTTTTTCTGGCATTCACAGCAACTACTGATTTGCCTCAATAAAGTTGTAAAATGTCGGCGCAAGCAAACATTTTCAATACGAATGTATTAGTTTTTGCTTTCGGTGATTTCAAGAAACTTCAAGGTGTGCATTTCACTTTGATTTTTTATCCCGTTAACGGATAAAAAGGTAAAAGATTATATGTGGTTCTCTTTTTTTTTCAGAGACAAGATTCAGTGATTCAACTTAATATGAACAAATATTATAATATATTCATATCCAAAGCAAACCTTTTTAGTTTGCTTATACGAGTATTCATCATAAAATATTTACTACGTAGCATATATAACGTGAATTAAAAAGATGTTTTTCGGTTCATTTTATGAAGAAAGGTGGAAATTCAACTCGAATCTTCCAACGAACACACAAATGCAACATTGATTTGAGCGTTTGAAATATAAATAGTAAACGGATTTTGGAATAAAAATAAGACCTTCACAGCTGTTTTTTCAAGGTGGAAATCGTTTGAAAAAATATTTGTGGATTACTGTTTTTATGAAATTAGATGTGATATTTTTTGAACTCATATCAAACCCTTGTGGAAAATTACTGACAGACTAGTCAGTTAACTAATCTGGGACGTTTTGGGCTAAAGCCAACTGAGATTGAAGTTGTTTAAGTTGATTTGGCTGATTTTTCAGTCAATCCTATCAGAGAAAAACACAACTTAATTCAAATTCAATCGCAGTTGACTATATAGACAAAAACGTACCAAATTAGTCATCTGTTTAAAATGACATACATAGACGATCAAAGTCGACTTGGTAGACGACTTCAGTTAATAAAATTCAATTTCAGTCGATTTCAGCTAACCAGTCAGTCAGGCACTTTTTTTCCACACGGGAAGTTCTCGAATCTTAATCACCTCTCTATGTTCAAATTACAAATTTCACCAAAAATAATTCTAAAGTAAATCAAAATAAAATTTCGACGAAAATACGAAAAATAGATTGATCGAAAATAAGTATTCAGGTTCTGGAAATTAACGTTCGCTTAAAACTCATCAAAAGGGTAAAGAGTTGAATTTACAGATTGATTAGAGAGGGAATTTTACATGAAATGACTGAAATACAATGTTTTTAGTTTTATAGAAATCGCAGTGAAAGATTTAACTTTTAAAACAATTGTATAGAAACACTAGAAATTAAAACAATGAACACAATCGATATCTGTTGCTCCGAAGTCGATAAGTCTGGTGGCTGGATATTCGATTGGACAATATTTTGTGATAAATTCAGTCTGTGATCAGACGGTGAAAAAAATGCACTAAAATTTGCTAATATATCAAAAAAGCGGCATAATGACAGATGATTGCTCTGCAATCCACATCACATTTGAATTCGTTGAACGTAAATTCTAACAATTTATCTGAATTTTAAAAATTCAATATTGTTCTCGTACGGCTTTACATATTGATGTTTGTATATACAAAATTCACATTATTTTTCCGATTGAAACTGTGTGAATTGACATGTTTTCTATTATTAAATTGATATTTTCTTGTCGACGCACAAATAAATTACTTGTCATTTCCTTTCAACATCTTTACAAAATGTTAATGTGATTGAAATCGATCGACATCCAACATATTGTTATTGTGGTGTCAAAGTTCACTGACTGTAATGCGAATGGGAAGGAAAAATAAAATGTAAATTCCAAAACAGCACACCGTTAGGCTAAATAAAAATGGAGATGAAGAAAAGAAACGGGACAAAACCAATATCTTTTGTACAATGATATTTCAATATACGTATTTGAATGTGACTTGCTTGATGTGTACGATTTCGAAAGTTGAATAGTTGATAACGTAAAAAAGGCTTTCTTATTCGCTTTTGATTATAAGTATATATATCGGATATATTTGACTGTCATACATTTGTTCCGTATGTTGTTTGTTTTGTGTTTTGTTCCTTTTCCTCCTCATTCATCGATTTGCATATGCTCTTTGTGTGTGGTATTCTCTCTTGTTCTTCTTTCAATATAATTTTCGACCTTTTGTAGTGTGCAATTTTCCACATTTCTCTCGGCATATTGTTGTTTGACATTGAAAGTATGTCGGCTACAGTATTTGATACTTTGATGAGTATTGACGTCTCCGTTTTGTTTCATTTTCTTCAAAGATGAAAAATACTGAAGAAAATCGCTTGCAAATCCAGTGAATGATTTGAATTCACAATCGCTTTGTTACAGTTCAAAAGAAAATTCGAGCAACCAATTAGAAGTATGAAGAGATTAGCGCGGAATGAATGAATGGTGTGGCATTAAAAACAGTTCAAACTCATATCTTACAGAGTAACATTGTTTTTCTGTGTATGTGATTGTGTTGAGGTATACCATAGGTCGTTAGCAATGAATGCAAAAAGTGCGCGTGTCTTTTGTCATCACCTCCATTACCAACATATGGTTTTTGTCTCGATTTTGATTTCAATGCATAACAATAAGTGTATCTCTGCCAATACACAAGTATCGCGCAGACATACTGCAACCATGAAATTGAACAATACACAAAACGTTGTTACCTTGGTGCGATGAACTCATGCTCTTCGTTCGTCTTTTCAATGCGTTCAACTTTATCGTTTATTTGGAATGATTTGGTTGGCAATGCATGTAAAGTATTGACAATTTCAGCTAACTTGTGGTTGAATGATGATCTCTTCAAAATCAATGACTTCGCATCGTATCCATTACTCTCGCAAGCATATTTACGCCAATATTCGAAATCACAATCAATTGCCTCGTTTTTGTTATTGAACACGAAGATAGAATAATATGCACATCCGTTGAATGGATAGGTTCTGTGAATGTTCAAAAGGCAAAAATTATGCGCACATGCATGGCTTTGGCAACAAACAAGAGTTGATTCAACCTATCTTTCCATAACGATTGAGACGGGATATTTTTGTGAACTCGTTCTACCTGATATCTTTCAATCACATATATATACCATAACAAAAGAATTGTTCGAGACCATATTAGATTGTATGATGCCGAAGGGCAAAATAGCAAATAACAAAGGAAAAAAAAGCATTTGCTTTTTTCGCAGTATACAAGCATAGATTTTATGGAGGGTTTGATGAAACAAATTGGTTCATTTCATCTAGATTGGGCTTTTAACCTCAATATGACGCACATTTGTTTCACTACACAACATGCAAACCAGCAAATGTTTTTGATATCGACAGTTTCATGGCCATAAGACAATTACAATGTTCGAATACGGTTTTTATTTGGTCAGTTGGATACAGTCAGAATTTTCAGAAAAGGAATAAAAAAGAAGGTATTTGTAAGAGCCTGTTATCTCTTTTAGCGACTGTAATCTGATGGTAATTATTATTAGTGAATTCAATCGATTTGTATATCATTAGTAGGAATATTGTGATGACCTACATTTTCAATGGCACGTGTCCGCTTAAGCCTTCAAAATCGCTGGAAATACGTGTAAAAGTGTTCATTCAAATATTCATCAAAACGTTGATAAAGATTTTATACACATTTGATGATATTTTAATTAAAGTTTTTTTTCTACCAATTCATACTATGTTCTGTACATGTTATTTATTTTCCAGATAAAGCTCTTTAAACTCGGATACATGTTAACAGTTCTTTTTTCAATTGAGATTAAAAGAAGTTTATATAGATTAAAATGCATATTATGAGTCATCTGAAAATCGTATATTTCAAGCAAGGATTGCTTTTGATTTACTGCTCCACTGCGACATCACGCCAACGTTGCAATATTTTTATAAACTTACATATTTTATGAACACTGCATGACGGCTATATGGTTTTCACGCTTGAACTCCAAACCGCATTTTAACAAAAACTTTTTTCGCACCTACATTCAATTAAATTCTAAATCGAGTCTTGATATATATATTTGGCATACAATGATTTTTGGATAGAATAGATCCGTAAGATCTCCGCAAGATCCGGATCCAAGCGTACGTAGCCGCATGATATGGTAATGCTATGGCATGCGAATCAAAGAAGGGGAAATAAGAATAACGAATTTGCGTGCGTATTATATATGTATGCATCATGCGGCAGCGTACGCACGCTTGGATCTGGATCTTGCGGAGATCTTTCGCATCTATCCTATCTAAAAATCATTGTATGATATTTGGTAGATATTTTTAAAAAATCAGAAAACATTTCAAACATTGTTTTTATTCCAAGTTAACCAAAAAACAGCTCCATGCACACCATTTATTCTATAATATTAGATATGTTTACCGCAGTTACCTTTACTTTCTCTTTGAACTATATTTATTAAATACTATTTAAACACCAAAGTAATTACATGCGATGATGATCGTCCACTTGGCAAGTATTCTCTTCGTCATTTTTATGATTGCATAGATTGGTTAAGCTTTTAAAAGCTACCTAGAGAAATGAAAAAAGTCATTTCGGGAAATGGCTATTTAGATGGTTGGGCGTGTGAGAGTTTCCTAAGTAGAAACGCCTACATGTCCTTGTTAGTCTGAAGTGAAAATCGCAAATGGTAAACGCCATGCTTAATTAGTACAGATTTGCCATTTTCAGTTAATTACCATGAAAATTCATTGTGATGAAATAAAATTGAAGAGCTTACATTTCAATGAGCAGCCGCTTTTTCTTTCTTTACTTTTCTCATCAAAATAATTGAGGATAAAAAAATGGAACAAAAGGAAATCAAATGAAACGACAATGTAGCGAAATTAAAATGAACCGAATTTATTCTAGTTACAAAAAAATTGGTGAAAAAATTCATTATTGCCACGCAAACAACATTTAAATGACAATAAAAAAATGCGGACTTATACAAAATGAATGGACGGTTGGAAAAAATGTAATTAAAATGGCAAGGCAAAAATTGCATCGCTGCAGACGAATTTTTGTAGTCAACAATGGGTTTTATTCGTTTCGAACTGGAACAAAATTCGTTGTGAACTTGTGTGTGGTTTTGATGCAGGTTTAATGAATTCCAACGATAATCAAATGCCATATATTTCATGGAATTAATTATCATTTTTTATTCACTTAGCTGTTGGTCTGATGGGAATTTTGTGAAAAAATTCGTAACAAAGGATCGAGAAAAAAAAAACTATTTAAAAAGTTAACCAAATAGGTAATTCTGGAGAGAATTTGGGTGATTTTCTTCAAAACCTTCTTGTCACCGAGTGAATGAATTGAAATGAACTTTAAATACATTGGGGTTGTCGGGGCCATAAATGAAAAAAAATACATGCGCATTAATTAAAAAAAAAATACGAATTTCACGAAATGGCTTCACATTTAATATTTGTATAAATAGATTGCGGCCTTTGTGGTAATAGTATTACATCATAAGTAATTGAAGATTTGTTAGTTTCGTGACACGCGCATACATGTGCTCATGTATCATCCAACGGAAGCATTACCATGATTTGATATACGAACGCACCCACATATGCTAATGAGCTTTGAATGAAGATAAAATGTTGGAACATTTTTCTCGGATCCCTTGAATGTCTTAAGTCATTAACATTACCGGCATTGACATCGCTGACACAATTCATGAATGTTAAAATGTTATGTACGAGCATAGCTATGTATCATATAATATGTGGTGTGCAACACGAAATGCGTGTTAAAACACTTAAACGATTTTGTCACATATTATTTTCGGCAAAGTAAAAGATGAAAAATGCACATTTTATGACTTACCATCATATTTCAATCTGGTTCTTGCTTCTTTGTATAATTTACCACCGAGACTTATACGCTGATTATCACATTTGAAATTTATTGCTTCATCCGAGTGGCAAGATATGGTGTCCGATTACGGGGTCTTAGTTTGCGTTCAATGCTTAGTTAATTACATGCAAATTAATGGAATGTCTTTCGAGATTTGAACTCAAAAACTTTTTTGACATTTTGTTAATCGGGTTTTTCTACAATAAAATGGCCAAATTCAAATCCTTCTTTGAAAGTCATTTCATATTAACAATCGAATTAACATTTTCTTCCCTTTTAAAGTTGAACATTACGTTTTCTTAATAGAAAAAACATTTCACTTCAAGTTTTGAATTGTCTTTGGTCATGAATATTCAGGGCATCCCAGTGCGTTTGAAAGACTTTGATTTTCCTCCAACAACAAAAACATTCTCAATAAATGTTATTAGTCTTTCTTCATGCTTAACGAGTTTGAAATTAATAGTTTTTTCTTAGCATTTTTGGTGAGAAACTTTTGACTTAAAGCCTTGATATCGTTCGCCGTCGCAAAGTGGAAATTTATTATTTTCTTCGAATAGAAAGAAAAGAAATACCATGGATATTGAATCAAAGGTTCATTTTCCTTTGTGTACCAGATTTCTAATTTAAAAAAATTACCATTGAATATAACAGCATGATATTCTAAATTAAAATTTACTCGAATCACAAGCAAGATCCAAAAATATGACAAAAGCCTTTATCTCAATGGAAAATGATGTATTCGTTCTGAAGTAGTTCAGAGCACATATTGAAAACACAGAAAGAAGTACATCCATTTCAAACGATTCCAAATAAAAAGAGAGTGGGAGTGTAAATTATATTTCCTTGTCTCGCTACTGCCTACGGAACCAAATTATTATTTGTCATTAATTAAATTTGAAAACAATGTTATTTTTTCAAGGTTGAAGACACAAACACTTTGAGTAAAGAGGAAGAATGGTATAAATATTTTGCATTACAGATTTTGTCGCATTTGTTAAATGAAATTGCTTTAAAGACAAATAAGCTCCAACTTGAAAGTACCTTATGCTGTTTTGCTTTGGTTGCCATAACAATTTTAATAAAACAGAACAATAAAAATGCATTCCACAGAAATTCAATAACATGCAATGAATTGAAATAAGATTTAAAATTATTTATTCGTTTTCTTTTTATGTTTTTTTTTTTTTGCTTATCACTCACTAACGTTAAACTGCGATTGGAGTTTAAATATGGACAGATTGAGGTTGTCCTTCCGTCCCCTCACCAATGCATTCGAATAATAAGCTCTCGTGCTAGCTGTATTCTTAGAATATGGAAAACTAAACACGCCCAACATACCGTTCAGTCTATAAAAGATAGTTTTATGTCTTTTTTGATATCTATGCAGTTTTATCAATGTTAAACTAATTTTCATTGAATTCGATGGGTTTCATCGTTTGAACATTAAAAGTTACTCTTTGTTCTTCATTATTTCCACACCAAAAGCATCAAATTATAAAGATAATTCAACTAACATTGAAAATGCTTATCGTTCGAATTTAATTCAATGAGCAAAGCCAATAGTATGCTATATATTCAAAATATTCGCTGCATATTAATTAAAACTTAGCAATAATGTATTCAAACATTCCGATTTCCACCATATCGTATACGATGAAGATGTACATTGTTCACAGCTTGTATGCAATAAATAAAATTACTGCATTGTCTTGTGGATTTCCATATGGATGAAGCTCCTATGAACAAATGTCTATTATTTTCTATAAACAATTGTATTGCAAAATGATTTGCACAGGTTATGACTTATGAGTGATGAAATTCAATATTAGAAATAACTCATTTAAATGATCTACTCACGTCGTACTCATGGTTGTTGACATGCATAACACAAGCAATATAAAATTAACCCATTTATAACGGGGAAAACTTTTTGGATCAATTCGTTTAATTTTGGAATTTTCATTGTCCAATTTTTAATAAATTTCCGAAATTTTGAGAAAGAGAAAATGAAGAAAAGAACTTGGAAATGGTCAAAAATCAATTTTATTATTCAAAATGTACGATGAAAAATCAGTTAGTTGGCAAAACAGTGTTAACGATTCATTGCTAATACTCACTCACACATTCACAAACCTCAAATGCCATATCCAAAGTGAGGCATCAAGTCGGTGCAATTGAGTTCTCAGAACTTTGCTTTTAATAACGATTCATAATTAATTAAATGAAATATTTTGTACATTCAATGAGATTGCTGATATTGTTTTGACTTCAGTACACAATGACTATATTGATTCTCCTAACCAAATTGTGTTCGAATTTGCATAGCATAAAGCTATTCGGTTAATTGCAAACACAATGTTGAGCATCACCATTCGTAACCCGTTCGACCAACTCGTACACAATGAATTAATTTTGCATTTAATGAATTCCTCTAGTTATGACCACTATAACTTGGATGTTTTAATGACAAAATTTCGTCTCGAAGGCGATCAAGTGCTGCATGGAACAAAGGACACTTGCAATTAAACAATAACCGTTCTAGGCTGAACGATAAAATTTCGAATTTGTACATTTTCACTAGTATTTTGCATGATTTATGATGACATATGCCTAGAAAACGGGAGTTTACGACTGGAATTACAATGAGAACCATTTAACAACCTCATCTTGAAGAGATATAGCCTTTCTGGTTTGACCAATTCAAAACACAAAACGATGGCGTCGTTTTAACTTGTCAAAGTAGACATATTTCTGCCCATTCATCGTAAGCATTTGTATATCAATTTGCAGAACATTTAAAACGTTCAGTGGAATGTGATTTAATAAATGTCATGTTCAATGACAACATGCGGGCCGTTTCATTAAACATAAGTAATTCAATTTTATGTGTTTGTTTTTCTTTTTTTTCCAAATTATTGGAGCTTAACAATTCATATGAATCGAGGAACGGGAAATTGCGCAGTAAAAATACTAATTGACAGTGAAATTTTATGCAAAACACTTTTATGGGACCCATTGATTGCGTCGAAACTTACAAATTTATAGCGTTTTCTGCTGTCGAATCATATAGGACTGCTGGCTGTTTCTAACAATAAAATTTCTAATTTAATGATTTGCTATACTAAAAAATAACTTAACTTCTTATTATATTAAATATATATTAGCCTCTGTATAATAAAATGTGTTGAAAGCAAATGAGATTTGAATTGGAGATGTTTGTAAAAAAAATAACGATCGAGTGGAAATTACTATGGAGGCAAATGTTAACAAGTTCATTATTTTTTGAAAGCATAGTACATCAATCAATATAGTATTGATTAAGAGAGTAGAGTATCAAGCGTATGTGTATATCTATTCGATAAGCAATGACATTGTATATGTCTGTGAGAAGCAAAGACGCCGCCAAATGAAGTGATCACTTTTAGTATAAGAGTGAGTACTGAATAGTCCACCACACACCACCGTCTGAGCAAGAGCATTAAATAAAAACGAATGTTTAATAAATATTTGCTGTTGTGTTCTATTACTGTTGATCCTACTGACTCCGAACAATATAAAATGTCGAAGGGGGCAACAAATTTGTAATATCTATTTTAATTTATTTTTGCAAAAATATTTTTTTTTTATCTAAAAATAGACTAAGAATAGTTTGTACTATACATATTTTGATGATTTACAAATGATAAATGTACACTGACAAAACTAAGGTTATGATTTTGACAACTCCGTGTTGTAAATGCTTACATTCCAACAAATGTTGTGAAGTAGCCAACAATTGTTGTCGTTGTGAATACATATAATATATGCCATTGTACGTATTCACAATGACAACAATTGTTGGCTACTTCACAACATTCGTTGGAATGTAAGCATTTACAACACGGTGTTGTCAAAATCATAACCTTAGTTTTGTCAGTGTACTATTTAAAAAACGCTTTTTTGAGTGGAAGCGAAAATGTTTTAATCCTAAATAAATAAGCACTTATCGGAAAGGTTTGCATTTTTAGTTGAGTCATAAATTATGCTAGCTAATTTTTTAAGAATTTAATTTATAAAGCTTTCTTTCTAAAAAGAATTATTCAAAACTCTTTTTGGTCTCTTGATGATATTTGACTTATATATAAAATATGATATCGCGGCTATGATGACGCAGACTATAATAGAAATTATGATTATTTGTGCAGTGAAACTGAAACCCTCGTACCCAGTTAGTTTTGTCGGATGTCTAGTTGTATATTTAGTAATTGGACGTTTTGTTGTATATATGGTTGTAACATTCTTATTTGGCCGGCTAGTAGTACCAGCCGGTCTAGTTGTATTTCCATACGATGGTCTTTTAGTAACATTACTGAATGTATTGTTTATTTCATACGGGCTATCACTATCGTATGTTTCAGTCGCTGCAATTTTAAATAAAAATGAATAGAAGTTAGCTAGAATAGTTAAAGATAATGTATAAAAATTCAAAAATTATAAAATATATACTAGGGGGCAGACACGTGGAATAGCATTAGACTTCACACAAAAAATAAACCTGACAAATCATTTTAGGATTCCTATTAAAATATTAATTTGTAAGGTTTCCTTATAATATGGCAACATTTTATTAGGAAACCTTTAAATAATAAAACATGTTTTGTTTCAACACAGTGAAGTTGGCTTTGACGTTTAAGCGCGCCAATTTATCAGGATTCCTGTTAAAATATTGCGATTTTATAAGGAAACCTAACAAATTCATTTTTTAATAGGAATCCTAAAATAATTTGTGGGGTTTATCTCTTGTGTGTTTTAGTGTAAAGATTCGAGAAATTTCAATGAAATAGCAACGTCTGTGAATGGATTCACGTGGAATAGCGAAACAGTGGATGGAATAGCAAAAATTGTTTCACTTCAATTCCATTTGACATTTCTTTTGACGTCTATTGATGGATTAATGGAATAGTGGAGAATAGCGGAATTAGCATTTTTGACGGAAACAGTGCATGGAATAGGAAAAATAGTTTCGATTTGACATTTGTGTTTTTGGATTAGTGGAATAGCTGGATTAGTAATTTATATAGTGGATTTGGAATTTATTCTTTGGTGTCTCCCCCTAGAATATATATTGTTTAAGTAAAATCGATGAAATCGTGCTAATTTACCTGCTTCTGTGAATATCAAGAAAGTTGTACCACAAATAAAGAATAATAAGACTATTTTGATAACCAACATGACTTTTGTCAAATTCAATAATTTTGTTAATTGTTGATCGCCTTTGAAAAGTTAACTGAACTATTTGAATGCTATAGTAAAGTGAGCACACGTTATGTGTCTAATCCAAAATAACATTTGCTTTTATACACTCAATTCATAGAAAACTGTATTTATTCGAAGTGTTTTATAAAGTTTCGTGTGCCAAGAAACTGACTCACAAAAAATTCTGATAAGATAACTTGATGAGTCAGTTTTTTTGCACACAAATTTTCAAATTGACCATTTCTCCATATTTTGATATACCATTGCTTTTATTGTCATGTTGTTTTTGTCTTTTTTCCCTGAAAAAAATTAAATGTGTATTTGAGAATAGAATCGTCGTGATTTGCCAAATAGAAAACTGATTTTTTCACAAAGATGTCAAGTTGTAAGTGTTATAAATAGAATATAATTGTTAATTTCTTTAAAATTCAGAGACTCAACATATTCATAGTGCCTTTGTGATTTTGATGAAAAAAGCCAAAATTAACTCTTTTTCCGTAAATATCTATAGCAAACGTAGCTAACAAACGTGAACTTACATTAATTATCTTGAAACCTGACGCAGTACAGCGTGGATTGATTGGAAAAATTATTCAACGTTTCGAGCAAAAAGGCTTAAAATTATTGGCTTTGAAATTAATGATGGTAAGTGAATAGTTTCGAAAAAACTGTGCTGCTGTTCTTCGATTTCAAACGATTGGAATCGGAATTATTTTGCATTTAAACAAGTGTTATCTATTTGAAGAACACGTCGTTAGATTGAACGTTCTTCATAAGCTTTAAATTTCTAGCACCAATAATAATAATAATAAATCAAAATTTATTCTTATTTCAACTGATCAGGCAAATGAAGAATTATTGAAAGAACATTACATAGAACATGCCAATCGGCACTTCTTCAATCCATTGTTAAAGTTCATGAGCTCTGGCCCAGTGGTACCAATGGTTTGGGAAGGATTAAATGCTGTAAAAATTGCACCCAAGGGAAAATCCGACCCAAGCTTGTCAGCGCCAGGAACAATTCGCGGGGATCTTAGTGTCGATATTGAACGAAATCTTATCCTCGGTTCGGATTCAGTGGAAGCAGCGTTACGTGAAATCGACCTCTGGTTTAAAAAAGAAGAGATGATCAAATGGTCACAAAATTCAAATGATATTTTATAATAAATATTCAGACATTCTTATGAAGTATTCAATATTCCGATTATTTTAAGCTAGACAACTCGTTTTAGTAAATGCCGCATTGTTGATAAGTGGATATGGAATCAAAAGAAGTAGGAGTGAAATGTACTCAGTGTTGATAACAAAATTATTTGGAAATTAAGATTACCTGAACTAGTATGTTTAATTGAGGTAATCGTAAAAGTCAGTCTATGACCAAATTCTATATTTATATCTACAAGGACGTTATTTTTTTTAACAAAGTTTCGACGATTGACAAAACTAAACATATTTATTGTACTAACATCAACGGCTGTATCGATCATAAATGTTCGTATATGATGATATATTTACTCATTTTTCGGTGACTCAGTCTAATCGCCGAATACTTGTTTTGTAATTTATTTTAATTTCTATTTCAGCGGCCATAATCTATAATAATGATGACACGAAGATAAAATAAATGATATACTTAATAAAACAAAAACAACTGTTTGGGAAACAATCAACTTGTCTTTTAGAACTTTTATAAATTTACCATTTTTTACGTTGTGGATTCCAATAACTGAACGGAAATAAAAACTGGCAGTTGAACTGAATATACATCATATAATCTAAAATGTGAACAACGCTTCAAATAGCTTTACTCTGAGTTAATTAATATCGTATAGATCCAAGCTTTAATTTCACACCGGATTCACTGTTGCTTGAGAAGAATATAGTTGGGAAAAGAAATTTTACCATAGTATTAAAATGAGCATGCATATTTGGATAACACTGATAAAATGGACGAAACGGAGGGTTAATGTATATCGCTTTGAATCATGATAAGAAATTAGGAGAAAGAGCATAGTGATAAGAAAAAATCAGATTTTGAGTGCAAAAACTAAACACGTTTTTAGGCAAGGTCATTTCACTAAAATAACAAGAGCCAAACATATAGTATCATGTTTATAAGTGCTCGACCTACACGATTCTCTTCACCTTACAATATATCATTTTTCACACGCGACAAACAATATGTAGATATAATTTTTTTTAATTATGTTATCATCAATCATTATTATGTCAATGAATCCAATAGAGAAAAAGTAAAAAGCAATCATCGTCATTGTGTAATCTTATCATGTTTATGTTGATAAATGTTATTTTGTAACATTTCTAATTGAAAAAGCGATTAAATGTTGCTTCCCAATACATTCGATCAAAATATATCAATTTTTCAAGTTCATTGATGCGACAACAACCGATTACTCAACATCCTTCCTGTCTTCATATGCCAAAACGAGTTCCGTGGTAAAGAATCGTCGTTGAATGAATACCCGAAGTTTATATATCCAAAATAAAACTGTATGAATGACAATGATTAGAATAAGCACTCCGAGTACAGTAATAAGTGCTTTATCTGGCGTTTCCCAGTTCAAAGGCGGATAAATATATTTTTTGCTTTTATCCCTGAAATGTGGAGATGTGATTTATTAAATGCTTGACTTGAATTGATTACATTTTACTCACAAACCATATCCATCGCATAAGTAGTAAATGATTGAAAAAATCGTATAACACAATCCAAAGCCAATCGGCTGTATAACGTGGTACAATCTCATTGGAAATGCTATGACGAGCAAGTCCAAAAACATTATGGCAGAGTTCATTCCATGTACCAAAACGTTTGGTGTACTGAGAGGTTGATCTATAAATCGAAATAGTTCCCACATGGAATTATGTTAATTTTTTGTCATTAGTTGTGCTGCGAAAACAATTTTATCACTCACTACTATTTGGGTATAGAATAAACCAATAAAATATTGATATTACAAGAGACAGTTCTAGTGCACAATTGTGAATCGCCCAGTAGATTTTGAATGCCGTGGGGATGATTTCTTTTTTCTGAATATTTTCTGTCAGAAAGAACCAAACTATTGTTTCTCATATTTTTCACAAAGTATCGAAAAATATTATCTACCCCTATATTCGGTGTCACAGTGCCAATATGTAACTAATAACGCACCATAAATGCCAAGAATCATATTTATTAGAACACCCCAATGTGTTAAAAATATAAAATAAAATTCTATAGGCTTCATTTGACTAAATGAATAGAATGAAATGCTGAAAATGACAGTCGCAAATGTTTCAAATGACCATCGATAAATCAAATAAAGAGCACTGTTTGATTTTGATTGCCATTGCGAACAAACCAACGTGTCTGCATAATCATGATCAAATCCACAATTACTGATGTTTAGCTCTTTCTTTTTTACCATCTTAAATGTTATACAAATTCTAACCGAACCTGAAATGTACAAAAGATGATATTGAATGCTTTTTTATCATCAAAAGTGAGCCTTACTTGTACTTCGTTCGACTGTAGATTGAACACTGACTTATTTATAACCGTAAACAGATAGTACACTACAGATTGTTGAAATATTTTGTACGTAAACAACAGAAGCTATCAAATATATCTGATTACAGTTATCTCAAATTGTAATCAAATTCAATCAAACTTATTGCTGATTCATGATTAGTTGTATTTCTACACTGCCCTAATTATGGAAAAAATTGTAGTAGTTCAATAAAATATAAAAATTCACTTATAAAACAAATAAAATCAATCAAATAAGTAAATGTATTATTACTGATTTTTTTATTAAAGTTATTTTATTTTATTAAATTTTTTATTATAAAACTAATGCACTAAATGAACTTTTATAGCAAAATGTTTTCTAGTTATAAATAAATAAAAAGAATAATATTTATCGAATGTAAAGTAGAATAGAATTGATAATTTTCTTTATCTTATCTTATCCACGAAACATAACTCCATACATTGAAATAAACTGAAATAAAATCCATTGTAAGACGAACTTTTCTACTGAATATAAAATAAAAAAAGATCGTCAATACAAAAAAATGGATATAGTTTTTGGTTTGATTTTGTTGTGACCACCAGTTTCCGTAATACTTTTACCTAAATACAAATCACATGCTCAGTCATTGAAATTACTTTGCTTGAGGATGAGTTATCGTGTTAACAAACTGCGGAAAACTTAGTAGTCGTAGGGGATCGGATCACGTTCCAAACGTTGAGAATTTTGTGCTTGAAATTATTTGGAAGTGCTGTTTTTGGTCGTGCAGCACAAATCAATTTATTAACTATGTAAATTCAATAGTTCTGTAATCTGTATGCGTAATTTTTCAAACATCATGATTAATATCACTTTTGGTTGATTTCGAAAATTCAAAGAGTACCATCAATTTAAAAGCTGTTAAATTGAACCTGCATCGAATGAGCGCAGTGTCTTGGATTTATTGGGTTGATAAATTGGAGCCAAGACAAAGGTCAACAAAAGTTCAGACAAAAGAGTTGAATATATCGATTCTTTTTTTGTGAATTGTAACGTCTCAACTCGATAAGTCGATTTGTTGTTTTATTCGACAATACTTTCTTCTACAAATGTTTGTTTGATTTGACATTTTTATTTATCTAAGAAATTTTCACCACTGGATTTTTGTCATATTGCTACAGACAAATGGTAAACAAAGTAATGACAAGTGATTTATCAAGGGTTGATAGATTTTCATCTTGTTTCCATTCGATTATAAATGTTTCAATGCATACATGTGATGAAATCTAACATGAGAATCTAACTTTTTGAAGAAAATTTAATTAAAACAATCGAAATTCACACAATAACAGTTAAAAATTGAAAATTGATGTTTATTTGTCTGCTTTGCATCAATTCCTCTTTATTCAATTCTTACGATTGACAAATCGATCTATTGTACGATGTAAATGTTGGATTTCAAAAAAAATGGAACGTGATCCAATTCTAGTCATAATATTGTTTTGGTGTGAAAGTGTTGTTCGAACTGTATTCGTGTCCGACTTTCACTTTTCAAGTGTATTTGGAATCAAATTCGATTGAAAAGTGAACATGAACAATCCGTGGAAGAATATATGATGCAAATCGCTTCAGGCATTGGATGCTATTAAGTCACACAGACATTATGCGCGCACTGAAACTCATAACATTTCAACGACATTGGGTTGACAAACCACAAGAAAAAAAATTTCAACAACAAAAAAACTGGCTCATAATCATTTATGGAATGGATTATTCGAGTTTTTAAGTCCACTGAAGTTCATTTTGCATCTAGATTTTTTTTTTTTCATTTATTTGGCCTTAAGCATTTCGGTTTTTGATGCTTGATTGAATAATTCGACAACAGTCGAATTACATTGAATGCTTGAACATGAATCATAAATGAAAGTGAAAAGAAAATCAAAAGAACGAAAAAAGTGCAAATCACTTTCAATGCATTCTCATACTTTCTCTGTTACCTTATCTTGAATGTCGCCACAGCATACACTACTAGAAGAGACGAAAAAAATCAATGATTGGAAATTGAATCAATTTTTTTTCGATAGAAGTTTTCCATTAGATTTAAATCTGAAGCTTGAATGGAAAACGAAATGTTTTTCAACGGAAATTGTCTGGAGTTCATGTATTTTACATAGACATTTATATTGTTATTTGTCACACCGCAAATGTTTTGAATGATTTTTTGTCGTGTTGTGTGTGAGTATTTCCATTGAATTTAAGATGACAAAAAAAATCATGCCAAAAACTCTTTTTGCTCCAATAACATCACCGTAACACATAATTTTTTCCGTCATTTCAACGCAACCAGACAGACGCGATGAGAGCGATTCTTTTTGATTTTTTTCATTGAAAATATTCTAAGATTTCTTTCTGTGTTTTTCATCTTTTACATCATTTATTCGACGACTACTGGTAACCAAATGGCAATCGAAATACAGATGTATCCCTTTTTAACCAAACATCTTCATAGCAGTAGTAAAAAGATATGCCATGCTCAATTGAATGGAATTTTGCTTCGGTGATTTTCCCATTCACATCAAATAAATATGGCAAATGCGATCTAAATTTGCTTTTAAATACGAAATGTGCATGCAGAAAACACGCAACAACGAATATTGATTGATTCGCTCCGTAAAGAAAAATTGGCGATAGTCCTAAATGTTTAAGTAACTTATCGGTCTACGTTCCGTTTTGTATTTTGTCGACAATGCGTCTTTGCGTTTTGAATTCTGATTAAATCCTTCACATACAATATTATGTTTTTATGTTGCGTTTGCTTATGGTTGAATTCACTCGATTCACAACTTTGAATGCACCAAATGAATTAGTGTCGTAAATTTGATGAATAAAATGCTTAGTTGCTATTGTTCAAAGTTAACGATCCTTAGAAATTTCTAGTTTATGGTTTTGCAAAAACAAATGCAAACAGCACATTAGACATCATCCGAATACAGTGACTGCAAAGGGCTGAGCGGTATAAATCACATAATAAATTGAAAGTCTGCTTAAACATCATTAAGAAATTGATTGATGTTATACATGGAATCAAATAGTTAATTGCAATCACGCCAGAAACTCGTATCACACAACACCATCAAATCAATCAAAAAACATTCATAAAAGCAAGGATTTCTACAGAATCCAATCATCTTGTTTGATTACACGAACCGCTTTGGGGTGGTTAGATGTATTATTGAATGAATCGTCTGGATAGTTTCAAAACTGAATAGTCGTCGTAAGTATCTCTTCCATCCGCTATTCATTTACATTCTGAACAATGAGAACTGCGGCAAAGTTTCAATTAACATTAATAATCTGTCTGTGCTAAATGAAACAACTAAAGCTGTTAACCATAATTCAAATCGGTTATGTGAAAACAAAAGAAAAGACCAACTTTTTAACATACAATTTATTTTTTTGTAACTTGTAGACATTACAATGAATCTAATGTTTCAATTAGAAATTGAAAATTGAAAGAGTCACCATTTTCAATTTTACTAAATAAAATCAAAGTTTGCATTTCAAAGTCAAACGCGACAAACATTCAAGTTGTGTCAAACATATTATTGACTATATTAATTTATTTCAATTCATCAGCACAATTTTGTTCAGAATAAACAAGAGAACAAAACAACCGAAGGTGAGCGAAAGGGTGATTCTATTAGACTGCAACGTTATAACGATGTGTAAATAACATAATTGATCAATCAAACTTTGGTTTTGCCACTTAAACTGTGCACGTGTGACTTATGCGGTGTAAGTTTATTGGCGTGATTCAAATTGAAGTAGAATTCCATCCTTTGGATATAGTAAGAGCGACTGCGTATCAATAACAATTGGTTTGTGTTGCGGTGACAATTTAATATGCAGGTTCAAAGCGATTCGAACCAAGGCGACTTTCATTTGAAGAACGGCGAATCGCATTCCAAGGCAAATTCTCGGTCCTTCTCCGAATGTAAGGAATGTTTCTTTGTGACGATTACGTTGTTCTTCTTGGTTAAAACGTTCTGGTTTAAACTTTTCTGGATCTGTGTAGTATTTCGGATCCCTAAACATAGGTAGTAACAAAAATGATTTTATATTAGAATCTTTACCACGACACTTTAATCTCAGTGCTCGCTAATTTAACCAACGATAATGATCTATAATAGAGATATAGTCTATGTAATGCACTTACATATGAATTCCTAAGATTGGAATAGTTATACTGGTTCCAGGTTGAATGGTTGTTGGTTTCTGTTGATTCGCAATTTTCGGCAGAGTATAAGGTTTATTACATAATTTTGCCAAGTATAAAGCTGGAGGATGAAGTCTTGTTGCTTCATAAATGATACTTTCAAGATAAGTCATTTCTTGCAGTGCATCATAGGTGATTTTTCCATCATATTTGGTAATTGTTCTAAGAATTTCTTCATATAATATTGTTTGACACTGCGGATTTTGAGCCAGCTCATATAAAACAAATGATAATGCAATTGCTGACGTTTCTGTACCATCCATGAAAAACGATAGTGAATGACCCGCTAAAAATGTTTCGTCAAAATCTAAGGGAAAATCAATCGGCATTTATCAAGAATTTCATTGGATTGCGACAAAAAAAAATGTCATTGAGTTCATAAGTTAAGACACTCTTACTGTGTTTTTCTTGAATTTGAAGCAATGTTTGGAACAAGTCATTACTTTGATAATCCTTTGACCGTGAATTTTTATTTATACGAACAAGATTCCGAAACCAGGTATCCATTGCTGGCGGAACAAATCTAGAAAAATCATCAATATTCCGATCGATAAAATTTTTTTTTTATGAAAATGTATTAAAACAACTCACGGCACTGGTATGAGTTCAAATGCCCATTTTGGCAAAAATGGAATTGCCAAAAACTTCAAACCAACTAAAAACGACGGTGCAAATAAATCTTTGCCAACTTTTAAAAATTCACTTTGCTCATCTTTTTCAAAACAACCCGGATCAATGCTGAATGCAGTCTTTATTACATTCTCCGTCGTAAATCGGGTTGATAGCTACAAACAAATATGCGAAAAGAGTCAATTCGAAATGCAATATATTTTTCACTTGAATTGTATTTTACATCTTTTGCATTGAAATTCGTATTGGTTGGATACGATTTAATAAATTTAATAAAATCATCAGCAACTTCGTTCATCACTGGCAGTATGTTTTTCAACTATATTTTTTCAATAGAGAAAATGAGTTAAAATTAGTTTTCATAAATTTAGCTGCGTAACATTTACTCTGTTTTGTGAAAACATTGGAGAAATTGATTTACGACCCTCTTTCCAATCATCGTCTTCCGAAAAGAATGGATTTGTCGCTGTTAATGGATCGAATCGCTTACTAATGTTAGCATCATTGTTTCGAAAACTATTGAAATTGGTTGTTGTGACATCTTTAATAAGTTCAGGATCACGTAGCAAAACCGCCGGCTTCATCATTTTATAATAGCCAACATAGGGTACGTTTGGAAAATTTCTGACAAATAGTAGAAAAATATTCACGTTGTATTCTTTTTCCCATTGCTTATTCTTATTTGAAACTCACTTGTACCAATTTTCAGCCACAATACCGAAATGTTCAGAAAAATTTAATGTGCTCCCAACATTACCAAAAATATAGGTTGGATCCGGTCCAGGTACATTGTTTCGCTTCCAGTGCGAATAGTTCCATTTTAACCAAACATAAAATAAAGTAATGGCACCCAACAAAAGCAAAATAAAAAACATTTTACTTTGAATTTATTGCTTGCGATGCGCTCACGTTGTTCAAAGGTTGAAGTCGACTTTTTAACTAATAGTAGTCGCTCTTTTTCGTCGTGATTGTCTATCACACAACGCGACAAAAAAATAAATTGAAAAAAAGTGAGAGCATGATATCTTTCTCAATTGATAACGATTGTAGAGAATTAAAATGACCTTGTTGGTAACCGTGTGTAAAAATATTTGCTGACTAGCCGAGTAAGACGTTTTGACCGTCTCTATATGTGACTGTTTCGAACGAAATAAGATGATTATAGTCGATATTATCGATAATAGTCAACTTTGCATTAAGACAATGATGATTTGAAAAATTTCTATGAAAACCTATCAAGTTAGCCATCTATATTCGAATTAATTCATTTACGCTTGACTGACTTCAAATTATTTTTTTGCACTCGGGTTTACAAAGAAAGATTCAAATGTTCATATCATACAGATATCAGTTATTTTGTACTGCACTGTATTTTCTCTATACTTAATTGCGCATCTCAATAGCCCACCACAAAATTGATCATTAACCACATCTGTTTGTATGAAAAATAAGGTGTCAGAATGACATTCACAATATATACAACAACAATATGCATCTCTATAAATATATCGTTTGTTGACATTTGAACTACTAAAATTGAATGAACTGTCTCAAAAACCGTACTAAACATTCTTAAACTATTTAAAAAATTATAATGTATTACTGAATCGAAAGTCGAAAAAACCAATTGCCATAATCAGGGCTCGGACAGTTATGCACAAACAAACAATGAAATATGCACGGAAATATGCAAAATAAAATGACAAAATATCTAGCAAAATATGCAAAAAAATCCACAAAATCGCTCGAATATACAAAAAAAATATTTTTGGTATATTGAAATTTTAGTTCCATTCAAATTTTTCTCATTTTCAATGGTGGTAATTGCAAGCTAAAACAAAATTTTGTTTTAAATGTTCAAATTTATGAAACAGATTCTGAAAGACACACACAGTTTGATTTGAACCGCTTAGAACAAAAGTAAATAATGGTAGAAAGTTAAAAAAAAATCTCAATCATAAAGTTCTGTGAAAATAATACTCAATCAAGAAAAAATTAAAAATTAAAGTCGATCAAAAAATGAGTAAAAATAATACTCAATCAAGGGAAAAAGTGAAAATAAAAGTCGATCATAAAATGAGTGAGAATACGTAAAAGGCAAACACAATTTATGATCGATTTTTATTTTCACTTTTTTTCTTGATCGAGTATTATTTTCATAGCACTTTATGATTGAAATTTTTTTTAACTTTCTACCATTATTTACTTTTATTCTAAGCGGTTCATTTGTGTATTATATTCATTTTTATCGTTCTCTTGTTTATAGTAAAATTATTTTTTCATACTGGTATGTTCCATTTTATGTTTCAATTTCTTGGAAATATTGAAAATATACATGAAAAAATCTAAAAAATGCTCGATAAACCGAAATTTGCAAAATATGCATGCAACATGCACGTGCAAAACTTTCCGAGCCCTGGTCATAATTCATTATTACAAAAACTTTTTCAATACCTCCTGAAGCTGTATACAACTTCAATTATTTAAGAAACTTTTATACAAAATGCAATTATTTCGTTTAATTCAAATTTCATTTTAATGATGATGCAATTATCCGAATCAATTTATTTGGTTTGTTTCATAGCTTGTGTTTACTTGTTATAGGGGTGTAAATTATTATCGTGATTCAAATTGAATTAAAAATCCATCCGTTGGATACGATATCATTGTCTGTGGATTGATTGGTTTATGCTGTGGGGATATTTTGATTGTGAAATTCAAAGCGATGTAAACCAATTCCAGTTTGGACTGTGCTATTGTGTATCACATTCCAAGACAGACTCTTGGCCTCTCTCGTGACGATTATGTTCTCTATCAGTAAATCGCTATGGCCTAAATTCGTTTGGATTTGGATAATATTTCGGATTCCTGCGAAAAAGATTGTTTCCACATAAAAAACTTGATATTAAATCAAGTTCAAAGATTTGTAAAAAAGTATACTCACATTTGAGCTGCCAGTATGGGAATGGCAATAGTGGTACCCGCATCAATTGAAATCGGTTCGGTTTGTTCAGTAGTTTTCGGCCAAAGATATGCTTTTGTGCATACTTTTCGAACCCAAAGTGCTGGCGAATGTATTCGTGTAGCTTCAAATATTATTCCATCGAGATAGATCATGTCCTGTGTGCAACATTCGAGTGTTATACTCCCATTGTATTTGGCGATTGTGCTCTCAATTTCTTTGTAAAGTTTCTTTTGACAATTTGGATTTTGAGCCAACTCATACAAAGCATATGATAATGCGGCTGCTGAAGTTTCCGTTCCATTTAAATACAATGAAATCGCATGACCCGCCAAAAATGTTTCATCAAAGTCTGAAAATTTCTTTTCAAAGGAATTGAACGTTCATTCTTTTTTTAAGGAAGCAAATATGTTTGTCACTGTGTTTCTTTTGTATTTGAAGCTGTGATTGGGAAAGGTCGTTGCTTTGAAATTCTTTTGAACGAAATGTTTTGTTTATGCGCACCAAATCTTAAAACCTACGATCCATTGACGGAGGAACAATACTAAAAGAATGTCAACATCTGAGTGGAAAAAAATGAGCTTAAAAGAGACGAGGTCGCTCAAGGTATAGGAATAAATTCGAATGCATATTTTGGCAAAAATGGGACCACGAAAATAAAAATGTTGTATGGGAGATACACTTAATTTGTATTGAAATTTATTCAAACTTTCGATATATTATTTTTTGCAGAAAAAACATTCTGTGCAAAGTTTCAT
Source organism: Contarinia nasturtii (assembly GCF_009176525.2). Taxonomy (NCBI): domain Eukaryota; kingdom Metazoa; phylum Arthropoda; class Insecta; order Diptera; family Cecidomyiidae; genus Contarinia; species Contarinia nasturtii. The sequence continues at coordinate 602,030 of NW_022198211.1, read as the reverse complement.
GTCATTACAATATCAGACAGACAATAGCATCAAACTTCATGGGGCGGAAATGAATGAGACGAAATTTTCTCTCTCATGGGCGCAGCCATATTGAAAATTTTGTATGCGCTTATATGTAAAATTGGTGGCGCCACTGGTATATTTGATGGAAAAAGAAGAACATGTTTGAGTCTCACTCGTTTATATGTAAATTACATAGGCATTTCCAGGCCATGTCAAACTTCAATACACAATTCCAATTTTTTGTTAATTTTTCATGAAAAAAGTGTCGAAATTATTTATTTTGCAAAATTAACGCCAGATTAGTGCCAAAAAACCCCCGGTGGACCATTTTTCATTGAATTTTTAAAGTGCTCATTCATCAAAATTAGATTTTTTTTTAAACCACCTGAAAGCGCGCATCACCAAAAATAATTTTTTTCTAATTCGTTGTTATAGTCATGTTTTTATTACCGCATGAAATACCATCAATTCGTTTTTAATTCTAACAGTGTTTTTAATTTTCAAGTATTAGCTAATTAAATTTAAAAAAAAAAAATTTCTTTTCATACATTGTAACAACAGTTTTGTTATAAAAAATTTTTAAAAAAGAATACTAATCGCAAGAGCTTTTGGCCAATACTGATTATTTATAAGAACATTTTGGCTCATTTCATTAGGTGGGCATATAGCCGAGTCTGCAAAGTTGCCAAGATTGCTATCAAATATGCGAGGGCGCAAAGGTGGTTTACACATCAAGGCCACTGCCAAAATTTGATGCAAATTCATTCTGACACAATCACCAACATCTTCATATAGTCGTAAGAGCAAAGATGCTGTGGAATGGGGATTGTTTTGAAGGTTATTCGCATATTCGCTAAGGCTATCCCAACTATGAACTAGGCTTGCTCCGTCTAATCCCACTACATACGAATAATAGTTATCGCTTATTTCGTTGGATATACGGCTGAATCTTACGCTTTCCGAAATGGATACTATAAGAATCATCACCCCCCGCGCCATTGCCGGGATATCCGAATTACCGTTGCCATAACGATATAAGCTTTCGACGGCATTGTTTATTACATTTGGGTTGATTGTAACATCTTCCAAACGTCGTCCAGCTACCCTTTCTAAACTATCGTAGTTGGAACCGAAGAGGGTAAAATTAGTGGTGGTGATGTTTTTGTTGGGTATATTCAGAGTTACATTAGAATGGCCTGGAAATCTATGAAAATCATCGTGCAACACGAAACCAACGATATATAGATTACTGTTTTGCATAACGAGTTGTACTCTGTTATTCCTGGAACTTTCAAGATTTATGATTGTTAAGGTATCGCTTCCAGAGGTTGAATTCAAAATTCGTACGCCATTAATATGCTCAGCTACTCTGCTCACCAGTTCTCTCAATTTAACAATAGAGCTACGATACTCGTCCTCATCTCCAAATTTGAAATCGACATCTCCAGCGTACAACAAGTTGAACAACAACGTTATCGTTATTACAGTAAGTAACCTCATTTTTTTTAAAGTTGGCGTTTTCTTATTTATTAAAACTGGATATTGAGTCTTGCTGGTTGAAAAAAATAGTAGTTAATAAGGTTGGTTTAATAATTTATAAATTGAACGCACAGACGCTCAACACTATAATTAGGTAAATCTCGAACATAAAAGGTATAAAACTTTAGTTCAAAATCTGATCACAAAATTTGTAAGAGCTGTAAAAATCTTACTTGCTGCTTGACAAAAGCCTCTACTATTTATTCGCAAGTTAGAAACACAGAGTTATTTTTTAGACATTGTTTGTCGATTTCATAATAATTATTACATTGACATCGTGATTGCAATAGTAACAGTGGGCCTAATTATTCAATAAATAATTTAAAATTTAATTTAATTTTTTGTAGAAAAAGTTTGAATTGTGAATAAAATATTAAAAAAACATGTAACTAATCTCTTGAATATTGCAAAACTATGCATCTCTACACTCAACAATTTCGTCAATTTTTATTTTGATTTCAAATGTGTCAGAGAAATAAATAAAAACCTAAATTTATTTTATGGTAAGTAATAAGTATAAAGTGAATAAATACAAGAAGGATTAACTTACTATACAGAATATAAGATTGCTTAAAAGTTGAAAGATTTACAAATGTTCAACGTTGTGTTCTATTGAGAAGATGAACTAAGTAAAATTTCCTCCAAATCACATATTTATACAAAATTTCTATCAACAGCGTGTTGGAAACTAAGGTACCAAAATACATTGTTTATGGGAAAAAACCTTGTGTAAACATTTCGTTTCTACAATCTACACGTGTGACATTAATTTTTATTTGAATTAATAAGCACTTGTTGTAACTGGAATTACATTTATCTCTATGGAGATACTCCTTCTGAACTAAAATAGTCGAATGTTGCTGCGCGTGCAAAGGAAATATTATTATTTTAGTGTTGATCAAACAGAAGGAGTCTGTTATAATAAGCAAACATGAACATTTTTCCTGTAAAACAACGCACTCCACACGTCTCTACATTATCCATAGCAACTTGAAATTCTTAGATGTTTTTGTTTTGAAGATAAGGTCACCACTTGTGAAGAAGGCGTGTGTTATTACAAAGAACCTTCAATAATAGTCTATTTGTATAGTCGTATGTAAATTCTGGCATTTTCTAGCGTACGTTTTATCGATGGAAAATTACCGAATGATTCATGAGTGTGATAATAATTGAAAATAGTGACCACTTTTAACGATAAATAAAGTTTTCACTTTTCTAAACGAAAAACATTAAATTTTTTAAACGAAATAAGTTTTCAATAAATCAGGCTGGATTTTTGAATCCACCTGGTTGACAATACATAATATTGCCACGTTTTGGTCATCGATGACAAAAAGAATTTTTTTATATCAACATTATCTTGCCATGTACAAGCGAATAACGAGTGCGAGACATGGCTTATTTTTGAAAATCTAACAAGACTGAACGAGCGGTCGTGCGATCGAAGGTCTTGTGTTCTATTTTTAGCCCTCCCTCTCCCATTCTTAATTTTATTCAATTGAATTAGGCTTGGATTCGGAAAAAATGGGAGAGGGACTGCTTAAAATGGAACAGGTTGGGTTGTTTCAAGTGTCGTAATTTCTGAATGAATGGGTTTGGCTCAAATTTCGTCGGTAGTCCTTTAAGGCATGGTTCTTTCTGAAATTTGTGTAACATTTGTTATTTTTGTGTTACTTTTGGTTAATTTGTGTAACATATGTCATTTTTGAGTTCTAAATGATTTCTCCCTGTATAATATTTTGTTTGAAAGTGTACCTGGGTAATTTTTTCAGAAATCTGACCTCTTTTTTTGGCTATACTCATAATTTTGTTCTGGGTAGCAATTTTCCAAATCCAACATTCTATGTTACGTTTCTTGGTCTTAAAAAGTCTAGGGGCTTCTATCTTCAAATGTATACGATTTATACTGTGAATAGTGAACTATATTGCAAAATCATCTGTAATACGCGCAAATAAATCTGCATAACTGCATATATTTGGTGTATATTTCGTGTATGTTTCGTCTATGGCATGTTTTTTCATTCTCTTTTGTGCGGATCTTCTTCGATTCTGCAGTTTAAAATACACCTTATTGACTGGTATAGGCGAGAAATTTTAATCGTATATATGATGAATAGGACGTGAATATTGTGTATAAATTTGTATGAACGAATGATGAAAGCCCATATTTCATACTACCTTTACCTAACCTAAGCAGGCGGGGGCACCAATACTGAAAATTTCCAATTAAGTGTAGGATCATTTTCTGTACACTGTACAGCCTTGGACATAAGTGTAGGTCAAATGACTCTACGCTTAATTGGAAAATTATATTATTGGCAGCCCCTCCTCTCGAGGTAGGAGGGTGGTACGGACAAATAACCAAATTTCATAATTTCATTCGATTTTAATGTTATATTTGCTTTCTCGGCAATCAATTTGAATATGAAATATTGGTTCTAAGAATAGTTTGTCAAATAAATTATCAAATTATTTTATGATCAAAACATTTTTTTATTAAACTTTGTAGACAACATGATTTAAAATGTACATAATTCAGATAATTTAAAATGATTTTTAGGAAATTTATCATCAGTCATGCTTTAAACTAGTATCCAATCCCTGTTATCCAATGTACACCGCCAACGCTTATTGTAACGTGAGCTCTTAACAAAAATGCGTTCGCGATAATTTTGCTTCGTACTTCATTTTCTTTATAATTAAACTGGACACATCCAGGATCACCATTATCAGGTTTAAATATGTAATTCGTCGTACCCCAGTCATCTTTGTCGATAATTCCAATAAATCTTCCAGTATGAACACCATTGGGCATATGCCCTGGGCAGACTAAAGATGGATTTGAAGCAACTATGTGAACAATTGAAATTGAAGTGACGCAAAGCCATAACGTGATTTTCAAGCTCATTCTTGACATTTTCCTTGTCACCGTTTACTGAAAAAAACAATAAAAGCTAAATTTATTTTATGCTAAGCAGTGATGAGCACATTAGCTGGCCAATTTTCCATCACTGTGTACACCGGCTAACGAATGCGTAAGCCAGCACTAACACACGTCAGGAGAATTGGACGTTATCACACGCATACTATCATACACAGTCACACAGACAGTGTAGACGCTGGCTAACGCAAAACCATCACTGATGCTAAGTAATAAGTATACTGAAAACATCAGATAAAGTGAAAAAAATATAAGAAGATTCAACTTACTGTACAGAATATAGGATTAAGCGAATTGAAAGATTTGCAAATGTTCAACGTTGTGTTCTATTGAGAAGATGAACTAAGTAAAATTTCCTCCAAATCACATATTTATACAAATTTTCGATCAACAGCGTGTTGGAAACTAAAACACCAAAATACATTGTTTAGAGGAAAAAAACTTGTGTAAACATTTCGTTTCTACACGTGTGACATTAATTTTTATTTGAATTAATAAGCGCTTGTTGTAACTGGAATTTCATTTATCTCTATGGAGATGTATAGATCACGCATGTCGTGGTTAGGAATTTACTAACTAAACATTTTTATATTGGTGAATCAACCTTATATTCAAAAAAAAATATCCAAGAAAAACATCCAAAAATTTCAAGTTGCTATGGATAATGTATGGTGAAGTCAGGTGAAGTGCGTTGTTTTGAAAGAAAAATGTTCATATTTGATTATTAAAATATACTCCTTCTGCACTAAAATAGTCAAATGTTGCTGCGCGTGCAAAGAAAATATTATTATTTTAGTGTTGATCAAACAGAAGGAGTCTGTTATAATAAGCAAACATGAATATTTTTCCTGTAAAACAACGCACTCCACACGTCTCTACATTATCCATACTATGTTGCTGGAAGTGAAAGCAAGAGATAAGATGCGACGTGCTGTTTTTGCTCTCAGTCTCTCATATATTCTCCTTCATTTCGTATGTTCGCTGGTATATATTTTTGACTGACTCCTCAAAGAACAACGCACCTTGTAAATAATAAGAAATTTTACCAATTCACACATTTTTTTCACTGTTATTTTATCATAATAATAAAATACATATAAAAACTCACAATAATAAATTAGAATTTCAAAAACTCAAACACGGTTCATATCAACAAACATTAATGTCACATTTCATGAAATGTCAAAACACTAATAACAGTGTTGCCAAAAGTACTGTAAATGTGATGGCGCCACCAGTACTAAAATACTACACTGCGCTAGGACGGATATACGAAAACAAGATGGAACAGTGTGTACATAATGATTTCAAACTCTTTTCGGTTTATTAATGCAAAAACAAAGCGTTCAAAACAATAAGACCTTGTTCTTAGGTCTGATTGTTTAAATCAGGATTCAAAAAAATATATTATATTTGAAAAAAACATACACAGTGAGCGTCGGCTGATATTTTCTTACTGTGTAGGTTTTTTTCAAACATAATATATTTTTTTTGTATCCTGATTTAAACAATCAGAAAAAATTAAGTCAAGTAAAATCAATTCCAAGATTTATTTTTATTGCTGTTTTCATTTAAAAAAAATCATCAACATAACAGAAGTACAGCGGATAAAATAAATCGAAGTACGAGCGTACATAGCGCTTCATATAGAACGCTTCTTTCACATAGACACGCGTCTTCCATGCGTCGAGCGTATCGCACTAGCACTGCTAGCCAGCAAATGCTGCCTAGCACATTACTCGAAGTAAGTCTTAGTGTCAATAGCAATTAACGAATCACTGAAAATGAAAGCGAATTAAATATACGGATGGAAATTTGCCCAACATTTTAAATGGATGTTTATTTATTCTATTATCTACTACAAAAGTAGAAGGCGAAGAAAAAATGTGTTAAAATAATGTAACGAAATGGTCTTTATACGGCTCGACTTTCGTTACATTTTTTGATCAGAAAAGATTTATAAGACTATGAATCAGATTTGCGTTTTGCACACTGCCAGTGCGCGTACATAGTAGACTAAGTCTACTAGACTTCGCACTCTCAAACTGTGTGGGGCGCACACAATGCTTTTATTTTCAATCTGCACACACATTTACATAGAAGTTTGACAGGAGTCGAAAAATTCAAAACTGATATTTGAAATGACAAATTTTTATGTAAATGTGTGTGCAGATTGAAAATACAAGCATTGTGTGCGTCGCACAAAGTTTGTGAGTTCGATGTCCAACCAGAGAAAATAAAAAACAATAGAGAATCGCATAAGTACTACAAAGTGGACGTTTGATTTACGTTTTGGATGAGGTGTATGTGTTTGAAATTCTGAAGCATGTTTCATCTGCAAATTGAATCAATTTCGAAGCAACATGTAAAATACAAGGTTTCTCATTCACCTTTATCCAAAAATTCAGAACGAAAAAAATGTTAAATCAACTTTGTTAGATTTGGCTTCTGAAAATTGGCCAAAAAGGTGAATGAGAAAAATATCAATTCTAACCTAAGGTATTTTTGCCTGCTGATTCCGAATTTCGGAGTTTCAGGTTAAAAATATCATATCTTGGGGGTTTTGACCCTCCGACCCCCTTAAGGGGTGGGGGGACTTGGAGGCTAATTCTTAGCTACTTACATTCAGCCGATATAAAATGTGAATTTTGGACGTGAAGCCAAAAATGATTTTCAATGAAGTACTTTATGGCTACGATTAAATGTTTATTACTCGTAAAGCCGCCTTTTTATTTGCAATGATTAGAATCAATTTTTTACGGAGGCCATAATGTATGACAAAAATCAATTTCATGGTGGCCAAAATACCGCCGATCAGAATACATGCCATGGTCTAATCACCCCATGTAGAATGGATTTGGGAAATTACCCCTTTACAAATTGAGAAAAATAATCTTTCGATTTGCTAGGGATTTTCTTCTTTAAAAAGCCTGGGATTTGAATAGAATGATGAATCTGAAAAATTTATTAATGCATGGGGATTTAATTTCAAAAAGGTTACAAATATTCTAACCGATTCAATCATTGCATGCGGTTTATTGAATATTATTTAAAATTGGTAAAAATTATCTCAATATGTTTAAATGTTGATTATAATTGTTGTAAGGCTCATGTCAACGTTGTTCATTGAACGGTTTTAAGTTTAGACGTTATTTGTACAAATAATGGAATTTGCTGTTGCCGTTGTTACGATTTTTTTACATTTTTACCTCGAGTATTATCTTACATGCCCGTCGAGCGTCGGCTGTAAACCTTTACATTGACATTCAATAATAATTATTTGCTTTTGCAAAAGACAGTTTGATTTTTATTACTTTGATTTTACGTGTTTATTCTTCTTTTGAGAAAAGTGTAAGTAGATAGATATCCACATTGATGGGAGTTGCCATGTGAATGGTACGACTTTTATTAGAATTGATTTCATTATTTGCTTAATTCGGTTTTTTTATCTAAGGTGGAAACAGGCGTATTTTTATTCAAAAACTTTTCAACACGTTCGCGCCAAAGATTGCGACGAATTGAAAAAGAATTTTTAAGAAAGTTACAATGGCACAGCCCATAGTGCGAGAGCGAGATGATGTTTGTCAGTAGCTTTAATCAAATTATTAAAGTCAAATCGGAGTGACATCACGTCGCATTCATAATGAACGATGTGCTCATGTTTTTTTTTTCATTCTCGTACGTTTTGCAAACAATAATGTATTTATCTTGAAGTACTTGTTTTTATCGATTTCACATTCGTAAGCAATTGATCGTATACTAGATCGTATATGTACAATAGTATTGAAGTGAAAAAAAAATCAAAATTGATATACAATTGTTGAAAAGGTTACGGAACAGCGTTATTACCAAAAATTCCATTTCGTTACAATTTCGAAAGAAATCAATTCCTTTCAATATAAATGTATCTATTTTTTATTTGGTTTGTATTTTATTAACATTCAAATCTTTTAAAACTAAGTTTTATGAACAAATCTATGTTTTTACCAGAGTTTGAAATAATGATTAGTTTTTTCAATTCATTTATTTGAAAATTAATTACCATTAGTTAATGTAAATTGAAATTTTCAATTTATTTTTTTCAATTCATTAAATTGAATTTTCAATTACCATTTACATTCAAATTGAGAAATGAATTGAAATTCATTTCAATTGCGTGAAGTTGCAGAGATTAATCTCTGTTGGCTCCCATATTCTAGTTGGCTCCCATATCACTACTCTCGATTGTTTTCAATTTTTTACCGTCAATTCATTTATAATAACATTTTGAATGTAAATTAAAATGTATATATATTTAAAATTTAATATTAATATACAAATTAAAAAAATTAAAATTTGAAACTGTTTTCATTGCTGCGATTTCTTTTAAACTTATTGACACGGCAACGAGCAACCGTTATTGTTGAATGTGCGCATTCAAATATTAACCTCACTTTTGACATTAGCTATGCACAAATGCCGCATAAGGCATCAATCTCTGCAACTTCACGCAATTGAAATAAATTTCAATTCATTTATCAATTTGAATGTGAATGGTAATTGAAAATTCAATTCAATGAATTGAAAAAAATAAATTGAAAATTTCAATTTACATTAACTAATGGTAATTATAATTGAATGAATTGGCATTGAAAAATTCGAAACTCTGGTTTTTACATTTAATCAAATACTTTCTTATTTTTTTTTTACTTTAAGTCTAGTCGCATAAACCAACGAACATTATAATGCACCAAAATATTAGAAAATGTTACTGTTACAGAAGAACGCCAAGCAATTCACTGCTATTATTTCTATGCACCTCAACTTTGTACGTATGCATCACGAACTTTTTCATCAAAAAAGCATTAAGCGCACAACTATAGCCATTAGTATCTTCGATATTCATCAAAATTATCTGACTAACATTAATAATTAGTATGTAATAATGTCTGGCTAATGAAAAAAGCCATTAAATATGAATCCTTGAGAAAAATCATGACTCAAATTATTTTTGAGTACACAGAGAAAATAAATACATTGAAAGCTATACGACATGTCATATAGAAATTGGATCTAGTTGGCAATTAGTATATCCTAAAATTCGATTTGTTTGTATAGTTTCATGTAAATGTATCGTTCCGTTTGTGTTTGTTCTCTTTTGTGCGGATCGTCTTTGTTTATTATAGCAAGTGAATAGAACGAAGTGAGTGAACAGCGACAACGAACAAGAAAAAATGTCATCCGTTGCCGCTATTCACTCACTTCGTTCTCGTTTACACGCGACTTACGCATATTACACCAATACTGGTGTAAACCGTACTCCTTTAACTCATTTTGAAGAGTAAACCCTTCATTTACTCCGAATATCAGAGCAACCTTACTCTAATATTTTTGTCTGTGTTTATTGGAAGTGTTTCGGTGGAAGAATAACATTAAACTAAAGCTGATGGACCGAGAAACAGGGGAAGACCAGGTGAACTTTATTTGGATTCAGTGAAACGTGATTTAGATGTTAGAGGGTATGATTGGAATAGAGAAACTCAAGACCTGGCTCTTGATAAGGAAGTTTGGAGAGGAATTGTTAGAGGAATTCAAGTCTAGTTATTTCGTACAGGACCACACACCGAAAGGTATAATCGGTCTATAAATGATTGTTGTTGCATTCAAATTTATATTTTGCTCAAGTTTCATTCTTCAAATTAAAAATACTTGAGTCATGATTTTTCTCATGCATTCATATTAACATTGCCTTCAATTCAATTTGTGTTGTCATGTCACATATAGATTTGTAGAGTTTCGCTTTTATATCAGCAAGTCCATAATTCGTCGCATTTCGTTCGTCAGTCAAAATTGGAAAATCTAAAAGTTGATTGGAAAATGTTTTCTACTCAAATAGTGCAATTTTTAAACTTTTTCGATTTGTTTGCATACAACAGTGGGTTCTCCAAACTCTCCCAATACCAAAACTTTACTTGTTTGATGTCCACTTTTCACATATCAATAGCAATTTTTCTAACACTTTTCCAATTTTACATGATTCCTGAATATTATGCTTCGCTCAGTACAATAGAAATAATCAGTGAAAGTGTACAATATTCTTCACCACTTTTTACACTTTGGCTGATAATATTCGACAGTATTTACCATCGGCGAGCGCATCAATGTTTTTGGGAAACTCTTCAAGAAATTAACAAATATTACAACTCTCAAGCAACATATAATTTTCGAAATTATTTGATACAGTTCTTGGAATTTTTTTCAGTTGACGCAATAATCGTTTTGATGCGGTTATTAGAAGAAAATTTTGGCGTTGGTTTTGCATACCATACTTTATTTAACTTATCTCAAATCAGACTATTTTATTATCTATTTTGTGTGGAAGTTGTGTCATTTCATTTTAAAGAAATTTGCAAAGAGCTCAAGTTGGTGAAAAGGATTCACACAGAAACGTCAACGTACATCAGCCGCCTAAAATGGATTCGTGAATATTATGGACGAATTTCAAAAATGCAACAACTTTTAAATCAATTTTTCGGTTGGTCACACGTTGCAGTAATCACATATTGTTTTTACCACGTTCTTACAGAGCTAACTTGGATTTACATACACTTTAACGAATCACCAATTGTACAAAATATTCGTAAATATTTCAAATTCACTACTGCATGAGATTTCCCAAACGAAAAAAACTCTCCTTTCAGGAATGTCTGTTTTGGCTATTCACTGCCATTTGATATCATTTTATCTATTTCATAGTGCAGCCAGATGTTGTGCTACGGTATTAGAAACAGTATTACGGGGTTTTCGTTCACTAACCTTTTCTGTTTTAGGTAAGACATATTATTGATCTTGTGGGTGATATTGGTTTCAATTTTTACAACGATGAGAATGAATTGCAAGTATGTTTGTATGGAAATATCATAAAAACTGATTATTAGTTAGTTAATTTTCAAAATATTTAGACTGAAATAACACAACTGTATTTGGTTCATCATCACGTTTGGTTTCATGCCAGAGGAATGTTTTTGATAAATATCGGAACATTTCTTAAGGTATGACTAGCATTCACCCATCTAATCACATTTGAAAAACAATCCACTAAAATTCTGCTTTAGTTCTCAGGCGCAGTTATCATTTATCTAATTATATTTATTCAATGCATTGAAACATTTGCAAAGTAATGATATGCAATCTAGGACATATACGGTCAATATATAATACAATAACAACACTGTTGACAACATATCAAATCAAATTTAACATTCATTCAAAGCCATTTATCAATATCAATTAACCGAGTTCGTCATTTTTGTTTGGCCCTTGAAAACATTTGAACAATCAATAATATTGTAATGCGTGTAATCATAAATAAACATTACTACAATTTGTCACAACGTTAATTGGAATGTTTTGTAATTATAAAAGTATATCTATTAATTTCATTTCGTTTACATATGCTCCATTAGCCACCATATTTTAATTGTTTTTTCCGTCCGTGGATATATAGTATTTGAGTGACATTAAGCTTTTGTGGTCAATGTGAAAATGTTTTCCAATCAAATGTTGAAGTTTTTGAACTTTTTTGATTCGTTTGGTTTCAATAGCGGTGTTTTCCAAATTATAATAGCAATATTTTTAACATTTTTTCAATTTCATTCAATGCTTGCCTATTACGCATCACTTGGTGTTATGGAAGCAATAGGTGAAATTTTGGAATATTCCACGCCACTTTATACATATTGGCTTATAATTTTTGACAGTATTTATCATCGGAAAACGCATCAACAATTTTGGGAAAGCTTTCAAGAGATCAACAAATCTTTTAGCTCGTCTTCAAATCATAAATTTACAGCCTACTTGATCATGTTTATAGAATTTTTTTCGATGAAAGCAATAACACTTATCGTCCGATTGACCTATGGCTTTGTCATGATTGCCCTGGCATATGATATGCTATTTAAAATATGTCAGATTAGAGTGTTTTATTACTTATTTTGTCTGGAAGTTTCATATTTTCGTCTAAAAGATATTGAAACAGAATTTTTATCACTGAAAATGCGCCCCTTCCCCACATCATTGCCGCAATTTTTGTCATATACGCGTTGTTTGAAATCGATTCGGGAACGATACCACAATGTATATAAAATGTTTGATCTTTTAAACAAAATGTTTGGTTGGTCGCACATTGCATTAATATCATTTTAACGGAGTCAAACTGGATTTGAATACATTATAGCAATTATTCAAAAATACGACGAATAAGCAAGTATCTAACCAAACTTGTGCATCATTTTTCGTACTTTATTGCATGAATATTAATCAGTGACCGGTTCGCGCATATTTCTATGCCTGATAGCTATGCTAAGCATAGCGGAGACGCAAGCCGCAACGCACCCGTCGCCATTCGATTCGAGCTATATATTGTATGCGCACGGTCGTCTGCATAAACGAACATGTGTATTTTTCATATAGAGTGAACGGCGATACGTCGGTTGCGTTTGCGGCTATGCTTGGCATATCTATGCTACCTAGCGTATTTAGGCAAGCATAGAAATATGCGCGAACCGGTCACTGATATTAATACGTACATACGTTTTTAGGAATGATAATTCTAGTAATACATTGGCAGATAATAACGCTTTATCTGTTTCGTAGTGCAAATAGGTGTTCTGTTTTGGTAAAAGAAGTATGTAAAAAAAAATAAAAAAATTAAAATGAATGACTTGTTTTCTATACAATTCAATTTAGATAAATCGCATCTGTGGTCTGCTGAATGACATTGATTCCAATTTTTATGGATATAATGTACCGTGTAACGCGTTGGATTGCAGGTATTGATTTTTTTTATAAATTGCAGTAAATTATATTGAAATCTACTGAAATATTTAGGTTGAAACAACACAACTTCATTTCATACAACACTCGGCCTTGCTTCATGCCAGAGGAATATTTGTGATAAACTATGATACATTTTTGCAGGATAGAGAGAAACGGAAAATATCTAGGGGGTAGACACCTATGAATCCAGTGTGAATTATTTGATTTCTATGAAATCTTTGATTCTTGCGATTTCGGTGATTTCTCGATTCCAAACCTCAATATTGGACATAATAAAATACACTTAATGTTATATACAAAGCTAATTTCACTGTGGTAGTGTGCGCCTATAGTAGAAGTCGCACACATAGTGTGTGTGCGGTACAAAATACACAACATTTGACAGAAATCAAAGAAATCACAAAAATTGAATTCTGCGATTTCTGTGATTTTAATGATTTTTGTGATTTCTGTGAGTTTTGATTCCACGTGTCTACCCCCTAGGAAAATATCCTTTAAATTATGAATTAATTTGTTTTGCGTTATATTTTAGATGACAGGCGCAGTTTGTATCTACCTAATGATATTTTTTCAATTCAATGAAATGTTCGTATAATGAATGTTGAATAATGTAATGCGCTTATAATTATTTGCTTGTATAAAATGCATCTAGGTAAAATATGTGATGACTCGAAGTGATATGAAGCACATTACCCCGATATTATTTCCTCATTTTAAAATATATATTTCTATCATTTATCGATGACAAGAGTTCAAATGTTTTTGATTATTTGTAATTTGTATTGTGTATCACATTCATACCAATTTGTCACGTCATTCGTCAAAGTTGTTGTTAAAACATAATTGATTAAATTTACAAACCTTTAAGCGTGTATGATTTTAGTTGTTTGTTTAAATTTACTACGTTGTATATACCAAAGTTACTACCTGAACACGGTAAATCTTAAAAATCTTCCAATTTCCTTCGTAACTTTGAATTTTTTCAGGTCACATAAATATTTTACCGCAAATGTTTCCCAATCAAATCGTTCAATTTTTAAACTTTTTCGATTCCTTCGGGTATGAAAGTGGGTTCACCAGAATATAGCAATATCAAAAATTGACCTATTTCATGTATATCGTTCAAATTTCATTGGCAATATTTTGTACATGTTTTCAATTTTTCTCGGTGCAAGAATATTACGTTTCGCTCGGTTTAATGGAGGCGATAAGTGAAATTTTAGAATACTCTATACATATTGGTTGATTATTTTCGATTCAATCCGACACCGGAAAACTCATCAACGCTTTTGGAAAATACTTCAACAAATAATCACGCATTTGGAACCACAGCCAAGTTATAATTTTCGATGTTTTTCAATAAAGCTTTTCGAATTCTTCGGAATTATGGCAGTATTACTTTTGTATAGACTGACACTAGAATATGCAGCAGTCGGTTTTGCATACTACACACTATTCAAAATGTGTGAGATCAGAGGATTTAATTACATGTTTTGCCTAGAAGTTGTGAATTTTCACCTCGAAAACATTCAAACCGAACATGTATCAATTAAAGCGCAGTCATTTCCCACTAGATCACGGCACTATTCATCAAATCTACAACGTTTGAAATGGAAGAGAATATTTTGCGAATATTTATCAAATGTTGGAACTTTTGAATGACATTTTTGGATGTTCACATGTTGCTGTTATAACATTTTCATTTTATTTAGTTTTGGCAGAAGCAAATTGGATATACATACATTTTTTTGAATTTTCATTCGCGCAAAAAATGAGTGAGTATGCAATTGCCATTCGTGAATTATTTTTTTTACACACTGGCAACTGGCAATATTTTACTTATTTCATAGCGCGACGAAATGTTCTTTTATGGTTGTTGCCTTGCTTTGTTTCGTTTACTTTTAAAGTGAGCACTATAGTTTTGAATTTTATTTCAGATGAAACGCATTTTTATCCTTTTGAATGATATCGATTTCAATTTTTATGGATATGATGCTGGATTACAGGTGAGCATATCATTTTGATTCGATGAAAACAAAATCAATGGTGCAAATATTTAGATTGAAACAACACAACTGCATTTGAACCAAAACACTCGGTGTTGCTTCATGCAAGGGGAATATTTGTTATAAATATCGGAACATTTATGCATGTAAGAATCACAAATCGCTTCAAATAATTCGATATATAGTTGGTTTGTATTCGTGTTTGTGTTTTATTGCTCTAGTTGGAAGGTGCTATTTGCATTTATCTTATTATATTTATACAATTCTTTGAGACATTTGGATAATATGCAATAATAAATTGACTGCTGAAAGATTTTTACATCCGAAGAGACTACTTCCACATTTTGCTAATTATTCATATTATTCCAAAATTACAAACATTCATGATATTCATTGGAAGCCTTGATAATTCAATATTATAACTTGTATTGTTTATTTCATCTATATAATAAATTACAATTAAAATGAGTCTAATACATTTTTATTAAACGAAAATGTTGTTGTCATGATCACTATGTGATCAAATAATTTTGTTCATATGATTAAAGTTAATTTTATAAATAAATGTATTTTATTCATTCGAATTGCCATTGTTTGCGGTGGCCAAAACATGAATTTGAAGGCTTTTTGTTGCATTGTAAATTTGACCGGGAGGGAATGGCTGTAGTTTTGGATGGATTTCATTCTTTTCAGCCGAAATATATTTCGACAATCTTATATTTGGCAGAGGTAAAAATCCAGCTGAAAGCGGTAAAACTTCAACCATTACAGATTGTGCATCACGCTCTGCCATGGAAATAACACCAGCCGTCCGTCCCACAACCGCCCATAGATTTTGATCCGGAACAACTTCATACATCAGGTCAACGTAGGGGCTCGAATGGACTTTAATAATTTTCAAATTCAAATTATATACGGAACCCACACGACACAATTCACCTGGTTCTAATCGGGCTTCAATTCGAAACAATGTTGCATAATCGGTCACATCAAATTTGCAGTGATATCTTTTTTTCAATTTCGATGTTTCACCGTTGTCATTTAATTGAGCATAATCGAGAGAAAAATTGACTTTGATAAGTTTCAATTGACATTCGGCTTGTAATGGTTCCACTTCAATTTCCCACAATAATGAAACAATCAAATTCTTTTGGCATTGATACGATTTGACCGATTTTGGATTGTTGTCGTGTAAAGTGACACCATTTGAATCACATGTCATTGATATATTTGTAAGTTCTAGTTGAGATTCAACTCCTTTAATCATAACCTGCAAGAACTTTCGAGTACCAGATGAATGTAATCGACACGATGCAACCATGGCCGGCATAAATGATAATGGTATGTTGACTTCATTTCGTGACCATGGACATTGTAATGTAATTTTTTGTTCGATCAATTTCTCATCGCGTTGTCCAAGCAAATCACATATCACTGATAATGGAATTTTACGCTCTTGGAAAGGTTTTACATCATACAGCCGTATTGTTGTTTCCGATTTGAAATCTTTGCATTGATCGGTCAACATCGACTCATCCTCACTAGCAGTCTCTCGTATTTTCAAGTATTTTGAACACTTCAACGTTATTGTTGCCTCTTTTGGAAATATAAAACTTCCGCTTGACACAATTAAATCAACGTGCTGCTCGATGCCAGCAACTAAATTTTTGAAGCTCAACACAGCCGATGCTGCTTTCGTTTGGATTTCGAATCGATCGCATTTGAATGGCAACGCACCCGACACAAAATCCAATTTTTCAATGCAGATTGATACCTGATAAGTGTGCAAATATGGAAATAATTAATTTTCGGAAATCAAATTAAATGAGAAAAGAATTGTGTGAATAGTTAACCTGTTTGAAATTCCATAATCCAACCCGAGTTGCTTTGGCATTCAATTCAATTGTATTTTCGCCGGGTTTCAATTTGACATTTTCGGCTTGAACTTGATTCGTGAAATCGTTTCGAACTGAAATAAAAGATACGGTTAAGGATGATTAAATGAAGAAATTAATTCAAATTACCTGTCAGTGTGGATTTTCCACGTGTACTGCTCGATCTTCGAACTGGTTGTTTGCTCTTCAGTTCACACACAACCGATGCACAATTAATTGTTGTATCTTGTTTGTAATCAAGAAAAGATGAAACTGGCATTTTTGAACTGAAACAAAATTATACATTTTGAATGGATTCAAATTGGATCAATTGAAGAATTGATTCCCTCACCTGCTTATAAAATCATCAAGGATGTTTTCACTCTGTTTTGAGTTTGACTCAAATGAAACAGAAATGTTATTTACTAGAATATCTTTCGGAAAGTTACTGACCACCTTTAGTTTTACTGTTATAATATCGTCCTGCGAATTAAAAAGAGAAACATCATTAAAATCAGCAATGGTTTTTTTTGTTTGAAGAAATTAAAATTGCAGACAAACCTGAATAATTGGTCCATTTTGTGTTACTCGAATGTCTTGTATTTCGAAATGATCTTCTAATGCTGTGATGCAATCGTTTTGGTGACTTTCAATATCGATAATATCCAATTTGATTCGCACCGAATTAATTGACTTGACAAATTCATCGAAATAATGACGTCGAACCAGAGTCTCTAGTTGCTTGCTACAAGCAATTGCAGCGCAAATCTTCGTATATGCAGTCATATCGTCCATTTTTCGATAACAATTTGCCAACTCTAACAATGTTTGACTGGCCAAATTGTTCCAATTTTCGGCCTTTAACTCACGCATCAAATCAGTAAAAAATGTGACTGCTTTGTTGGGCTCAGAGAGATTGCAATAGAAGTTACCCAAATCCAAGCCAACCAAACGAGCCGAACGAAGTCTTGAAACATGTTTGTATGTGCTGATAGCTAATTCACTAAATTCCAAATACAATTTTTCGAATGCTTGATTTGAACCGAGCGCCTCTCGGAGACGTTCGGTGGCCGATTTTTTGGGTTTACGGCCTGGCGACATAGATCGCTGTTGCTCCAAAAGTGCTTCACTGGCTTTATTATCAAGAACAGCTCGGTCGGTTTCTTCAAAATTATCACCCATTCCAGCCGATAGCTGAACAACAATATGCAATTGCTCCGAAGTGGGTGTAAAGCCTGGCAATAATCCACACAATTTACCCAATTCATATAATTTATCCTTGGCCAAATTCCATATTGGTGCGGTATACTTGAAAATGTTGGTCGTGTTATTTGATTCGATGGCCATTTCACAAGCATCCAACACTTCGAGTGCAGAAATAAATTCCCAACATGCCAAAGCACCATCAATCATTTCTATTTTAAGTGCGTCAAGTTCACGAAGTGTTGAAAATAGAAATGGCAACAATCGTTCGGCAATTTCGGATGTTTTTTCGGCCGCTTTAAGAATTACTGCTTGTCGTTCAAATAAATAACTTCGAAATTCCAGCAATGTTATTGATTTCTCTTCAATTTTACGTCGCACTTCTTTCAATTGCGAATTATTCATTTTAATGCCATGGAATGAACTGAATGGTCGTTGGAAAACTTCCAACCATTTTGGTTTTTCGCCATACATTGAATTCAATATGAACTGCGAGAACATTGCATCCAATTCGTCGTATTGAATTAACGCCTCCGAATGTAAGCCCAACATTTGTAGCACGAATGCCAATTCTTCTTGTAGCAAAAAATACTTAATGAAACACCATCCCTCTTGATTGCGTGTCTCGCGATTGGCACGAATCAATTCTTCATATTTGTTTATCGTACGATTATAACCGCACAGCATTAAATGTCGTATGCGTTGCAAAAAACAGCGATAGGATTCGGTTGCTTTCATTTCATATTTCATTGGATTCAATATAGAGATGCATCGATCGCCATTCTTCGATGCGAAATCGGTACGAATTTTGTCGAGCACCGTTGTTCGGGGCAAAATATTTTTCGTTTTCTTTATATCGAATGTTTCCACAACAAGTATCATCCAATCGGTAATTCCGTATGTGTTGAGCATTTTCAGCCAACTGTCAATGTCCTCTTTAACATTACTTTTATATGTATCGATGTCATTGCATTCAGTTACGTACAAATGCAAAATGGGATGCTCAATAATGCTCCATTCGCCCGACTTATATTTATCCAACAATTTCACGTTGAGCGGATGAAATGATGCTTCCAATTGGATATCTTTCACTGGACGACCATACGAACGTTTCCATTCACACGTATCCAATGGTATTGAAGCCACAATATGCGCTTCCAATGAACGGAAAAGTGGCCCAGCGCCCGAATCTAAAACAATCATTTCGTTAAACTTTCGCCTTGAATATTCTATAAAACACAAAAACTCGATAATTATACTTACACGTAACAATTGGCTTAAATTCCATTTTGCTTGCACAGTTGAAAGAAAAAGTTAAGAAAACAATTAACAACGTTCAAGATACTAATTTATAAAGTAAAACTTTTGTTGCATCTTTTTTAACATATTTAATTGAATACACGACAAAAAATTTCACCAGAACTTTTCTTTATTTATCATTTGTCGATGACGTCGCTGTAGATATACAACAATTACTTGTCAAAGGCTGACAGCTAGCGCCATATTTGTTTTGAATACAAAACAGAACTGACAGTCCCAAAATTATCACTGTCACAAATATTTGAATTAAAAGATAGTTTGAATAACTTTTGTTGTTGTTTTACAAGTTTTAATGCATGTTTTACATTGGATCCACACAATTATTGTTGAAATATATCGTCATTTATCTAAAAATATGGATGAGCTCATCCTGTAAATACAAATACATACCATTGGATGGTGTTCGAAACAAATAAAATTAAAACAAAGTGTTTATCTAGGATAAAATTTATTTTTCGTTCTTACATTCATTATTTCGTTTCAATTACAATTCAGTCATAAATTATTTTTGTAGTCTATTCAATATTATTAATAAAAACATTCCATGTGAATGATACCGGCTATTAGCGGCGTTTTTAAAAATCATATGACGGCTGAGTTCCATTCTTATCGGGTTCATTTGAATTGACGGCAAAAGTAAAATTTATATAAATAGAAATAAAAACACGATAGAAGTGGATAGATTGGTATACATTAGAAGAGTACAACCATTTAGTGATTTAGTTAAGAATATTTTGGTTTGATGTTTGTCGATCATGAACAGTTAAAAAGGAGCATAAGGCAATAATTCAAAAAAGTAAAATTACAATTTCATAACATTGTCATTTGATTTGTTTTACTAAAGACTTTATAGGTACATTTGAGACAATTGACTATTTTTCTCGATTGGAACAAAAAGAGAAAGTTGAACATATCGAACATATTTATTTGTTGAATGAATTTTGGCACTTTTTTAAAAACAATTATTCCAAAAATGTGTTTTTATTGAAAAGAAATAAAAATCTTTTTGAATTTGATTTTCGATTTGATAGTCTTAGCTTTTATACTTGAAAAATTGTTCTTTGCATTCAACGTATTAATGTTTTTCAATATTTTCGATTTTTGTTCAATATCGCCCGAAACTGTTAAAACTGTACTTTTGCAAGTTGGTTAATGATTAATAAACTCCACTATAGTTAGATAGATTTCAGATGGTTGTGACTTTGTGAATCTGAATGAAATGGAGAATTTTTCCCGTATATAAAAATGTAACAAATCTGCACGTACTGTTTCCCTTAAAGATTTATTTTGGTGCTACATTGTCTTAATGATACATTTTCGAAAGATATCTAATGATATCCACAAATAAATGAATGGAACATCTGAAAAGTTTTACAAAATTTGTGGATTCTAAAATCTCTATGAACACATATGCGCTTCGCCGTGAACTTTTTATATACTTTATGGCTATTGAATGCATCTTTGCGCATGTTGGTAAGCATCTAAATGCTACTGGCCTTTGTTTAGTCCTAGTTTATGGCATGCGTACCTTTATTTTGAAAATTAATTAATAAAAATCATTATGTTTTCATGATGGCAGTCATTTGAAACGTTCATTTTAAGTACATATTTATTTATATTGTTTCGTTAGCATTGAGAGCGATTCTTTAGAGAAAAAACAAAGGATACGTTTTGCAAAATTCCAAAACCGTACAATCTCTTGAGGCTATTTCATCATCTTTCTGATCTAAAAATAATATTTCATACTGTTTGAAAAATACATGTCACGTCGTGGCAAAATTTTGAATTTAAATCGTTTTGGTCATTTTTGGAACTCAGCTATGATGAAAACTTATTCCAAACCCAATTGAGAAAATGATAAATATTCTAATCATTGTTTGAAACGTCAACAAAATCAAAATAAATTTTATTACAGGTACTATCAACTGTATTCAATAATAAATATTTGTTTAATGCTCTATCAACTATATTAATTTGTGTTTTTTTTTAATCCTAAATTAAGTCAGTGAATAAAATTATAAATGACTTGAAGTTTTTGTATTTTCATCTCAATTTTTAGATAGAACACAAGATTGTCGATTGTTAAATATTATATTGTGTCAATGAGGCATGTTCTTTCATGAGAAAATCTCTTATAGACACTGATTACTACCACTTAGGTGTGTATTGTAATTTTTCCAGGTTTGTTAACGAACAATTTTTATATTTTTTTGTATTTCGAAGTCTCGATTTTAAGATAATTTAAATCGTACTGTTTTAAATGTATGATTAAGCATATATTTCTATCAATGAGCAAGGAAGAAATGTATGGTTCATCCAAACATTGTTTTGCAAATTCTGATGTAATAACGAGATTATCTACTAACTTTTTAAATTAACGTCGACAAGTGCAAACTTTCTTCAATCTCACGAATAGATTCACGATACATGAAAGATCAAATTGAAAAAAAAAAATACGTTCGTCTGATGTGGATGTAAAGCTTCTGATTATATCTCAAATGAAACAAAAATAAAACAAAATACTTGATTGATTTGTATTTGAACATTTTCAAAATGAATACGACCAAGCCGCTCAGTTCGAGAGAAGCGTACATTTTGTTTCGAAATACTTTGTGAAAACGGAGAGTATGTTTTGTCTGTAATTCTTTTTTTTTTGAGTTTATAATTCTAACGACAAGATAACGAATTTGTTTTATTTCACAGAAATTGAAGGTCTTTACAAGCTCTACAATTTTGTAAAAGGCAGTATACACTATATCTAATGAAATAAAAAAATATTGCATACTCCCATTTTTCTATTTAAACGAATGTACATTCTCACGACGTGTGCAGCGAGCGATGGATATTTCTATTTTTTTGAACATAAAAATTCATTCTGCTAGAATGACTGAAGTGAGATAAAAAAAATATTATGAGATCAGACGAACTTCCATATTTCTCAACTTGTCTCTTGCATATTAACCAATAATAATACAATATTTCGAATACGACTACCATACTCTCTGAATCAGAGAAATAACTATTACTATTTCGTTTCAAACGAACTTTTACCTATTTTCGATTGCTTTATTAACATTTAATCATTATATCTTCAACTTGAATACCATTGAATACCATATTTTGAATGTGTAAAATGTTGGAATAAATATTCAACCTAAATCACTCTACTTCCATTTGTAAAACAAAGGTTCTACTAAAAAATATTTTAATAAATTGATTTATCATACTGAGAATTGTGGCCCATTTTCAAGAACAGATCATTTCAAACATTGATTACTTTGAAATTCTTATAATTTCATGTTTAATTCCATGAGACGGTAAGTGTTAAGGACTTCGCAATGAGTGAAAAGTGTTTTTTTTAGCTAGTTTTCATACAATAATTTCTCTGTAATTTGTTTATTATATCGGACATAAGCCTGGTTTTTTCTGTTCTTTTATTTGAAATCGTACAGCTGTTGAAAGTTTTAGCTGTCGGTATTTGTTAATTGTTATAAAGAAGAGCCAACTTCTTAATAGCAATAGTGTACTATGCCGGCTATAAAATATAAAAGGAGGGACCCAATTGTTTGAAGAAAAGATTTCTTTGGTCGTTAAAAGCAAGGTGGAAACTAACACGATAACTCAACTCATCAATTCATCTAGAACATAAAAGATTCAATTTAATCCAATTCACATATCAATCTAGCTTCAACCAAGTTAATTATTTCATGTGTTTGTGATTGTTATTTACTACTTATCCTATTTTTCAGCGTCGTTTATTATATGGTATCTCCACCAATCGTCTCATTTCGACTTAAAACCTTTCTTAAAGTATATAGATATTAAAATTTAAAATTTTATAGCTCATAAATGAGATTGACACTTTAATTTCTCTCAACTGCTATCAGCATACCTGATTTCTTTATCAGAACAAATTTTACTTGGCATTTACTTGTGTATCATTTGGGTTATATGGAATATTTTATGTAGATGATCTGTGGCGTTGAACTATGTTAACCACCTTGGTTAAAAGCTTAAATGAGGTAAGTTAAGAAAACAATGATTTTATAATGGGAATATCACGTGCTTACAACCATGTTCAAATGTAATGAACAAAGACCTGTTGAACATATCATTCAATTCAGATGGAATTCTGTGAGGAACGTTGAGTCCAACAACGCTTGTCACTCTAAAAATGGTATGTGCTTTTTTCGTATTTCCTTTTAACTTTGACACAATTTTTGATAAAATACTCGATGTGTAAAAGTTGATGTTGTAGTAGAATAAACACTACATACGTTTTTCTGGTTATTTTAATGTCTATTGAAGATTCCAAAATGTTTGTTCAAGTGATGTTTTACATTTAAGTGTCGAAAATTATTCTCTATATATCGATTATATATTTCTTTGTATGTTTTTTTTCTTATTGCTTATAGCTCATTCATTATGTGTGTCTGAGAGTAATCAAGTTCATTAACCAATGCATCTTACATTTAAAAGTGTGCCATGGATAATCCTGTGTTTTTGTTTTTTATAGAAGATTTCTGAATATTATTATAGTATTTATGGTGCACAGTACATCACTAACAAGTTATTTGAACATTCGGAATATTTTTTGGACTTGTGCCATTTTCGTTCCAATTTCTTGGCAACATATATTCGATTACGTACCATCTTTCCAAAATTGTCTAAACGTAAAGGTGTGGTAAGAATGAAAATTACTGTCACACCCTAATTCAATCTGGTACATAAAAAACGCAGTGATTTGTCGATCATGGAATTAGATCAAACTTAAAGCATCTCAATTTATCCACATTTTTCTGTTAATTTGTTTATTTTTACGTTCTTTTCCGAAAATCAATTTGTCTGCATTTTTTATGTACTAGATGAATTGAATTAATTAACTAGTAGCATTTCCCCTGTTGCTTTCCGATTAAACTGCAATGGGATTCGGTTTTTTTTTAAACCAGTGAAACGCCTGCTAAAGCTCTTTCATCGCTAAAACGTATGAAATCGTTAAACTCTCTTGTGTTGTGCGTGTCCAAACTACTCTAAAATCAAAATCAACATTAAATTTCTTCAAAGAGCCATCCGTTTCCATCATATTACATTAACATTTTCACTCCATATAACGAATTATTTATCCAACAAGTAATCTTTATCCTCACATTCAATTATCATTTCTTGGTACAAGAAAAGAGAAAATAATTGAAAAATATGTCTCTCTAAGGAAGTGAATGAAATCTATGATGTGCATATTTGTTTTGGTTTTTTGAATTTTTAATTGAAATGAATAACAATTCTGTACGACATAAAATGTGAAGGTTGTCAGACCGTTGTCACTCGATCAACCTCAATGTATCGTACAGAATTGTCGTTTTGTCAGCAAATCACATCCTTGTCTTCGAAAGTAGTGGTATCCATTGAACTAAGTGATTTTAAACGTGTTTGCAGTATTGATGATCCACGGAAACTGCGTTTTATTTTACTAAAAATGAAAGAAACAAACAAATTAACCACAATAATAAATAGATTTCAAGTCAGAAATCTTACCGATATAAACATGCACTGAATGTACAAATTGTCAAAATTATCGATACAAATAATCCGGCTAGTATTTCTACTGGTAGTTTTAATAATGCAGAACAATGTCTGAATGATTCGTCATAGCTGGAAGGACAATGGATGACGCCATCGCAGAAAACACTCGCGTCTACACATGCATCCAATTCAGGACAAATGAATGTACAGTTTTCCGCTTTAAATACAATGAAATCAATTAATATTAATGCAATTAATCAATTTAATTATAAACATACCAACGAGTCCTAGTGATACACGTGGCACTATTTCGAACCACGTGAATTGATAGTCTTGATCATCTGGATCGATGTATTCTATTGAAATCGAACGGATCGGATGAACGTCTTTAAAATCGTTGTAAGATTCCCATCCGGAACTGAATATCTCTACGAAACCATAGTCAGCAGAATTTTCGGTACTTGGACATGCGGTGATTGATAGACCTTCACCGTTTGTAAATACGAAACGGGCCTTTGTTGGACAGTGTGCGGCATACGAAGATTTTAATCCAGACTCTGATATTAAGTTTATTGGATTGTGTTTCCTCAAATAGACGCCATTCATGCGAACGAATAAGTACCTATCTAGCGTTGGTTCTATAATCCATTGATGAGTACGACACTCTCTCTGTAATTGAATTTAAAAACAAATGTGTAGATCTTTTTTTTATACTGAAATTTAAACATAAATTACGTTTTCTTCAGCAACATTAATTGTACCGCTTGTACCAGATAATCTTTTTACTTCTTTGCATAACATTGGCAATTTTATAAATTCATATGTAGCTTCAAAGTTCAAATTATCGGGATCATCGTGTGCAGTCATGTTAGTGGCAGTGAAACGGACTTCAAGTGCTCGACTTGATGATGTATACACTATTGGAAGATCTGATGTGCTAGATGAATTGCAAGCACATCCTCGTTGATAGAACGTTTCACTTCCTGTTGGTTGTTCCATGATCTTGAATAGGGAAAATATTTAATTAGTTTTGGAAAAAGATATCAATTCATATATAAATGCGATGGTTGGTTAATAAAATATTCGCATCATTTACCTGCAATTTTGCTCTTTGATCTCCAAAGCAATACGATCGCTTTGTATCTGGATCAACCCGGGATAAACACTGTCGATTTGACGTTACAATTTTCTTTATTGTAATGCGAATTCGTTCATCCTTCTCCGATTCAAAACGATACACACAGCTAAAAAATCGAATATTCACATAAAAGTAGGTCTTTAACGTTCAAATTATAAATCATAAGGATCGTTTTGCTATGCTATAATTATTTGAAACCATAAAAGAAGCATAAAATGTAATTATTACTTTAAGTTGACTGCACCGCCGCGACCAAACAAAAAGACATTTCTAACGCTTCGAAATTTTCCCATGTCTCGTCTCTCAAGCTCGGAACTAATGAATTTCCGTTGACATTCGTGTTCGGAGAAAATTGGTGCACCGTCTTGTTGATAGTCCACAAATTCATATTTCAATTTAAACTTGACTGGCCTGTAATGAAAATAAATTTTTTATGATATCGGGGACCTTACGATATTATGACCAATTAAAAAACTTACTGCAAAACCGTGCTTTCAATATTTCGGAGTTCAAGAGTTACATAGTCACTGCTCGATACATAGCTTTCCAGAATTGTGCAAGGGCGTGATAGTGATTCATTTAAAACGCCGTGGTCACAACTTTTTGGAATACGATTATAACAAAAGCGAGCAATTACACTGGTTAAGTTTTGACCATATTTTGTTTTTGCTTTCATATCGCGTTCGCTGAAAATGTGCATAATACGATGATTAAGTTAATATTTCTTGGAAAAAACGAAAAAAAGTAAAAAATAAATCTCACCAATTCAAATCATTGCAAATTGGAACTTCTCGTAAGGGACCATCCCAAATTCGCATCATACCATTGCATTCCTCGTTTGGATAATGATAACCAGCTCCGCCACCCTTTGAACTGGGCATACTAACACTTGCAGGATCCCCAGAAATGATGCTATTCGTGATTGATCCCAAACTGTTCGATTCATTGAGATCATCGAATTCACTCAAAAATTTTGGGAATAAATTAAACTTCAGAACCGAAATCCACACTTTGAATCTTGACAATTGCGGTAAGATAATTCCCGTTCTTCGTGGTGAATGGAATTGATCGTACGGTCGGTAAATTGACTCAGTTCCCTTAATAAAAATGTTATTTTTATGAAGTTAATTTCAAATCTTTCATATTGTGATTGAGGAATAGGGAAACAATCACAATAAATAATCAATACCAGAGCATTGGTCTCTGGTGTAAATAAGTAAAAATAATAAAAAACTCACTTGTAAATGATATAAGCAAGTTGTATTTGGAGGCAATGAGTGGCGTACACTCTCTAATTCACCATGTCCGGTACCTCGAATCCAAAATTCACACATTTGCTTGTTTTTTGCATATAAGTAACTTTTTGTGTCGACAAATTCAACTGAAATCTATTATGAAAATTGAAAAAGTTTTATCATACTTCATCAATGTAACATTTATGTAAAACTTACTTCCAAATGAAAACCGTTAAGAGTTCGAGACTGTACTGGAGATGATTCAAGTGTGCCGAAAGGTGATGTGACAAACTCAATTAATAGTTCAGGACCGCTCGATGTTGCAGCTGCAAGACCATTGCCGCCGCCACCACAGAACTTGAGAATAACCGGATCTCTCGTTGTGTATCCATCATATATGGTAATGAAATCCTTGAAAATTGTTAAAATGTCAGTGATAAGTTCGATATGTAACAGCAGCGGTTGATATTTGGTTTGAAATTCATTCATAACTCACTTGCACTGTGTCGCAATCGTCCCATGTGGTAAGTTGCAGTTTGGCTTTATCATTGTCATCTTTGTTTTTGTTAGATGAGGTTTGTATCCACATTAAGTTTCCATTTGGTTGACGTACCGTTATCAATGCATGTTTTCCAGGTGGAACTTCATGCTAATTATAAAAAAGTAATGTTGTTTTATAATACCCGAGTTTTTAATACTGGGATTTGTGTAAATTAAAAAGTGATTCAAATGTTTTGGTACATTCATATAAATCTGGCTTTATATCTGGGTTTATATTGTCTCTTGTTTCCTTTTGTATACGGTAAATTTGCAGTTTTGCGAAAATCGTGAGATATTCACGCTTTTAACTATCTGATCACAATGAATTCTCTTGTTGTCATTGCATTTAATAAAAACTTTAAGATGACTTTACTTGTTTTTTTTTTAAACGACGTTACAACGTATTTCCTTCGCAAAATGTGCAAATTTGAACTACTTTTTACCCAGTTCCAAAAAGGTCATGTATTGATTTTTTTGTGTGTTGTTGTAACTTCGAAACTTTAAGATTCTATTGCAACGTACGACATATATTCAACTGTTCACAATGGGGCACCAAATGTTTAGTGAGGTCAGTCGTAGACAAGTGTTCTCAACACTTTGGATTTGAAATTTATTTTATTTGTTTTTCCTCTTTGCTTAATTTCGTATATGCTCATTTTTCTCGATGATAAAAAAAGCCGAACACTTACCTGACGTATTGCATAATAACATGTCAAGTTTCTCGGATAAATGCCTAGAAAAGCACAGATAAATAGTCAAAAAAGGCAATCGATGTACAATTTGTGTTTATAAAAACCTGGATAATTTGGTGATTGTAGTCGGCATGCTTTCTTGTCACAATCGCTAAAAATTCGCGAACAATGTGTGCCCGATATTAGAGTGCCTATAGAAAACAAAGCGTATGATTAGGAACATCAAGTAGACGTATAATTTGAATTTCAAATTCAACCTAAATAATATTTTGGTTCCGTTTTGTTTCCATAATAATTGTTGATATCCTTATTCGAGTGGAATGGCCACACACCATGCGGCTTATTCATTACAAATCCTTTTGATTGTTTCGTAGAGCTTTTATCGTAACTTTTCTCCGGATATCTTTCGCTGTGTTCCATACTGCTATGGATTTTATGGATGTTATCGTTGTTATTTTTATTTATCGATGAAAAGTCGTCGAAATGATGGCGATTTTTTTTATACTGGTCATTTTCATCACGCTTTCCTCCTTCTACCAAATGGTCTTTATCTTTGTCTCGATCACGTTCTCGGTCTCTATCCTTTTTATTTTTGTCCTTATTACGCTTTGGTGTGGTCGAAAAGTTGTTATTTTTTACATGGTTTACGGTTCGAGTTGTCATTACCCAAAGGTCTTCTAAATTTTGGAAGAAAATATTAGTTTTTTTGTGATTTTGAAATAAAAATTATTTTAAATTTGAATAAAATGTACCTTCGTTCTGTTCGGTATCCTTAAATACGTTCTTATTATAGTAACTAGTTATATTTCTATTTCCTGTTCTTTCTGGAACGCCACCAAATCGAACAATTGCATTTTCTCGTGACAATACTTTGTAAGATATACGAAAATCAAATATATATCCGATTCCTTTTGGTGGCCTGAAATGATTTATTACATTTTTTTAGTTGTTAAGTTAAAGATCGATTAAAGAGCAAACCCCTATCGCTGAAGAACACTTACCGTAATAGTTTTAGCGCTAAAATTAGTGTACGTGTTTCGCTATAAAATACAACAGGGCCACTGTCCATTGTGCCACACCACATTCCACCAACATGGGATGTTTGAGATGCTTCTGAAATTTGTAGATATCCTTCTGGACAACCCTCCATAACGTAAGAACAAAACCTTCCCACAGAAAAACCCTCAACAGTTATCTAGGACAAAGAGAAAATGACACATCCAAGTGGTAATAAAAGACGAAGAATATAAAAAATAATATGCCTTAGATCTACCTGAACAATATCTCCGTAAATACCGCCAGCTGCCGTAAAGTTCATCTCACATACAAATGGTAATCGTTCGTCTTTTGGTCTTATCAGTTCAATGTAATTCGTCATTCCCAAATTGCCATAATAAGTGCGATTACATCCTATTTGAGACAGCAAAAAATTATATTGATTTGAAATCTTTAAAAGTCGTAAACTTTGAATAATAAAATACAACAGAAGGACACTTGATTTTGCGAAGAGTTGTCGAAAATCACCTTGAACTGATACGAACAGTGATTGAGATGTGCATCGATTTTTTTTTTTATATATCTTACATTTAATGTTGTAAAATTCACTTACGTGTGCAGAACCTTGGTTCGTCTGAACTATCTTCGCAATCACTGATTCTGTCACAATATTTTGAAGCAGGTACACATTGACCACTTGAACAAGTAAATTCAGAAAGTGAGCATCCAATAAGTGGTTCTCTTTCATCCAACTTGTATGCAGCAGCTGTTCCCAAAACTTCTGCAGGCTTGGTTGGTGTTGCAGTCGGCATCGTCGTACTCAAATTTGAAACTACATTATTAACAATATCTGTACTCGTTTCAGTTACGAAATTTTTAAAATCTTTTTGAACATAAGAGCTTGTTGATGCGATTTCCAGACTCAACGAATCTCCTATGAATACTACTAAAGTTTGCACCATAATCCATATCAAACAACGAAATGCAAACATGTTGGCTGATTTCAAGACATCTGCAAAAAACATAGTTTTAAAGATAATTTTAGATTAAATTACCGTTCGGATTATTGGATTTATGGTAAATCAATTTTTCTACTCTTTTTTGCTTATTTTTCGTACTTTCAATACATAGTCATGTTTTTAATAATATTTGGAGTAATGGAAATGAAAAATACTATGATGTGAAACACTGAACAGTGTTAAATGATTTTTTGTCATGTTTCGCAACCAAATATATGCACTCCATCAAACTGAGCGTGACACTATGACGCATTATCTCTGCCAATCGATAGTAATTGAATAAAGTCATTAACGTTCGGTGATAAAATCATTCAAAACGCCTATAGGCATTCGTATTTTTTTTATATATTGTAATAATGCTATGTTGGTTTTATTTATATTTTTGTGAAAAGAAATTTTTTTTCTACTCAAATTGAAAGCTCTTATATTTATTACAATATTTCAAATGTATATGGTTCAGTTTTATGTTAGAGGAGTGCGATTGCTGGGAGCCGCTATAGTGCTCCTATATATGCGTTAATGTGATTACTGTCGTTTGTGTGGGCTGTGTACAAATACGAACTCAGGAGCGGGTCCTGACAAGAACACTAAGTGGTACTGCATTTGCTAAGTAGGTACTTTGTTTACGAGTTGCGATTTCACGCTTATTGTTTGATCTAAAAAAACTTTTTCGAAAAGTTCAATTAATTCGTAACTTTCAACCCAGTTACAGTCGAGAAATAAAACCATCAATAGAAATTGAAAAATAACATTTAAAAATACGATTTGAACTTTTTGCGAAGTTCCAAAGCATTCCCGGTTCATTCTGACCCACGTAATATTTGATTTATGCATCAAGAACAGATGATTTTAGCCAGTCTATGTATTTCGGATGGATATCCATCCGAGATATTTTAGAATATCTGGATATTTAACGCAATTGCACAGAGCCAGAGCTGTGTGCGTCGCACATATAATCTACGGTATGTCGCTACACGTAAAATACAAACACAGTGTGAATGTGTACGTGCGACACTTGATACACATATACGTCGCGACATACCGTAGATTTTATTTGCGACGCACACAGCTCTGGCGCTGTGCAGTTGCGTTGAATATCCAGATATTCTTAAATATCTCGGATGGATATCCATCCGAAAAACATAGACTGATTTTAGCTCAAAAATAGCCCGATAAAATAGAAACTGAAAATTGGTTTTAAATGGTCGTATGAAAGAATGTGGTAAAGAATTATATACTATTCTAATTGAGTTCCTTTTTCGTCACTTTGGACATACAGTTCAGTGGCAAAAATAAAATACATTTGTGTGGAAACAGTGCAAACAAAAACGTAAACACTTTCGAATAGCAAGAAGTATATTCTAGGGATCGAATCACTTGTTCCACATATATTGTGGAAACCCGTTACTTGAAAGGTCAAATGTTTACCCAATTCGGTGTCAAAACCCGCATGGTTCCATTATGAATTTGTATAGAGTCATAATGGAGCTGACTGGAAATGAACGTATAGATTCATTTGATGGACATGTGCGTATACATACTGCATTAGTTACTTTCGTACTCTTTCCACTTAAGTGGCATTACATACTTTTTGTTATTAAATACTTAAAAAGAAACAAGTCGTTTTTCCATTGTCTCTTAATTCATACTCTTACAAAAAGATATTCGCAACATCCAAAGAATATCATATAAAATGAATACAAAATGTATAATAATTTATTATTAATAAATATAATTATGAAAAGAATTTACTAAAGTAAAAAATATTGTTACTTGTCAACTTACACATCGTTTATGTTGTGAATGTTAGCAATACCACACAAAACGCTATTTGAGATGAGCTAATTGCCGCAAATCAGTTTATTCGCGTCCTCTTTTTTGAAACAGTCACTTCATATGCAAGTTTTTGTTTTTTCATCAGAATAAATGTTAACATTTCATTATTATTGATTTGAAAGTTTCTCTGTTTAGAACGGTTAAGAAAAAGAAAAATTCCTTTTTATTTATAGAAATCATCACCATTTAATGAAAATCTATTTCCATCGAAGCAATAGCACAATAAGAAGTTATCAACTTATGTAATGACATTTGAAAGTACCTAATTTCACAATATGGTATTTATTTGAGCTTTTAAATATTTTCTGATATGAGAAAAAGCTTCATTCACAGCATCGTCGCACCATCATTCTATAAATGCATAAAAATTAGTTTGTTCAAATTAGAAATAATTGAACCAATGTCACTTTCGCCGGTTTCAATTGCTTTCGCAATATTTTCGATTTTGATTTCGTTACTATATTTGGTAATTTACAATAAAAAAATCACATTTATACTTTTTTTAGAACACCAAAACTATTCAACTTATGAAAAACTATTGATGGGGCTATAAAACATACACACTTGTTTTGTACGATGTATAAAAGAATGGGATACGGCGAAGTTCACTGAGTGCTTCACTATATGCATATATTTCAAATGCAGACGTCGTAGTAATGCTATATTTGGTAACACTCCCAGAATCGTTGATTTATTGAACCATAACAAAATTTGATCTCATTTCTTCAAAACCAAAATTAGAGGCATAAAAATAAAAATACAATTTCGTTTACCACAACATCTAAAAGTTATTTTATTGAATATAATTCTGATTTTTGCTAAAATTGGAATTTAGGATGACAAATCTGGGCCTTATCCACCTAGTGTGCAGTGAAAAAAAAATCTATTTCACGCAAAAACTCTGTATATTTACTTTGCAATGAACTCTTAACCAATTGACAAAACAATTAATCACTTGTGTTTATAATGCAGAGAATGAAGGAAAATCGGATTTTATTTTTATTATATGGATCAATAAAATTGTCCTTACACATTTTTAAAATCGTTCATTCCACGGGATAAAATGATGTGCAGACGAATGTATCTGCATCTGGACTAGTACTGGTACGTGATGTGACATGTATTGGATTTGTTTGCAGCGGGTGTAAGCTCTACGTGTGAATTTTATCCTTACGAAAAATTGGGAAAGCTTTGACTATAAAATACAAATACATCAACAATTCACGTTCAATGGCATCTACTGTTAACGTTCTCCAAGTATACCAATTCATATATGAAATGAGGTCAGTTAGAAGACATGCGCTTTATGTATACTTCAATGTTTTCAATGTGCGACCATCAAATTCGAGACTTTGACGTATATAAACCCAATTCTTATTTCTCCGTATTGCGATAAGCATGTGAAACCAATCCTCGTCGGCAGCAGTGACAGTTATTCGAAAAGAAAATCGTTAAGGACGAAGGATTATTATTAGAAATTTGAAAAAAGTCAAATATGCTTACTATGACTTTGGCCGCAAATTTAAATTAATTGTTTCCCGCTTCAGCACAATCAGAGGTTAGACACTCAATCTTCTAATTTTCCGAATAAAGAAAATGTTTTAAAAATGGACTTTGTTTTTGTTTTCATTCACATCTCATCATAATTATATAAAAAAAACGTTTCATCTGAGTTTGGAGTCAGTGTTTTAGTTTGGGCATTTTTTCACATCTGAATAATGACAATAAAAGCAAAATTATTTCAAAGTTTAACAAAAAGTTTTTATTTTGAATTCTATTATATTATATTGAATGGTATGAATGAGTTTAAAAAACGACCCCATGAAAAAGGGAGTTGATTCAGCAAATATGCTCGCGCAATTCAGCACTCAAAATGACTTTGACATTCAGCAAGTGTTTACCTATAAAAAATAATGTCAAAATTTTGTTCGGTAAATAAAAGAAACGTCACCGTGCCACGACTATTTCAACAATAAAAGATAACAATACGTAAGAAGCACAAATTTGTTATTGAAAATAGAATAAAATAAAATAATCTACAATGTTAAAAGCCGTAATTCTCGTTGGGGGTCCGCAAAAAGGTTTGATTTTTAAATATTGCTTTTTACTGGTGCACCTATTTTGAACTCCAACATTTTCTTTGCAATTTGCACAATTGATAGGAACTCGCTTTCGACCACTATCACTTGACTTACCAAAACCACTGTTCCCGATTGCTGGTCGCTCGATCATTCAACATCACATAGAAGCATGCGTTCAAATAAAAGAGCTCAAAGAAATTCTGGTCATTGGATATTATCCAGCCGCACAAATGGAACGATTTGTAGCCGATATGCAAAATACGTACAGTGTCAGCATACGGTAAGTGTTCTGTAGTAGTTCTCTATTGTGAATTGTGTTTGAAGTTATTTTTATTTTTCAAAACTTAAAGCTATTTGCAAGAATTCACAATGCTTGGCACTGCGGGTGGAATGTATCACTTTAGAGATCAAATTAGATCCGGCAATCCTGAAGGATTTTTCGTTTTAAATGGTGATGTATGTTCCGACTTTACACTAAAAGCACTGTACGATTTCCACAAATCCAAAGGTTCAGATGCAATCATTTCAATAATGAGCACCGAGGCAACTAAACAACAATCTATTCATTACGGTTGCTTGGTCATCGATTCGAAAACTGGATGTGTTAATCATTATGTAGAGAAGCCGAGCTCATATGTGTCCACATTCATAAATTGTGGAATTTACATTTGTTCAATGGATGTGTTTAGTGAAATTTCTCAAGTTTTTCATTCACGCGAAATGAATTATCAGTCGAATGGTAATGGACAAAATCGTGATCCAGGTTACATTGAATGGGAACGAGAATGTTTAACTAAATTGGCTGGAACTGGAAAATTGTTTGCATTACCAGTGACTAATTGGTGGTCACAAATCAAAACAGCTGGAAGTGCCATTTATGCAAATCGACGGTTCCTTGATTTGTACAAGCGCACCAATTCAGATAGATTAGCAAAGCATAGTGGCCAATTTGGTTGTGAAATCATTGGTGATGTTTTCATACATCCATCTGCAACGATTCACGAGACGGCAGTACTTGGCCCAAATGTATCAATTATGTCGAATGTTGTTATTGGTGCTGGTGTTCGAATACGTGAATCAATCATCCTTGATAATGCATCTGTTAATGATCATACACTCATTTTACACAGCATTGGTTAGTGATTTTTGGAATCACTGTCGAAATCGATTTACTTACATATCTACTTATGTTACAGTTGGCCGCAATTCACAAATTGGAAGTTGGGCTCGAGTAGAAGGAACGCCATCAGACCCTGGTAAAAATAATTTTCTAAACTTCGCAATATAAGAATAATTTAGCATCATTTCTCATCTTTTTCTCATGTAGATCCGAACAAACCATTTGCAAAAATGGAAAATCCATCGTTATTCAACAGGTTTGATCTTAATCTTATACCTATTCTAGTAAAAATGGCAATTCAGTTATTTTCAACTCAACAATTTTTCTTTCAGCGAAGGAAAATTGAATCCATCGATTACAATTTTGGGTTGCTTTGTTACAGTAGCACCAGAAAAAGTGTTATTAAACTCCATCGTTTTGCCGCACAAAGAACTGACCCGAAGCTACAAAAACGAAATCATTCTTTAGACTATGTTGTTTCAATGATTCTTTTAATTCAATTTCGAAACAATAAACTTTTTAATTTCAGCTTTTAATTTTAACTTGACCTTTTTTTGTGAACAAAATATAAAATTTAAATATATATGTTGAAATAAATGGTATATTTTTTCGATTTGGTCTACATTCAACATAATGGTGTATCTACATTTGGTATTGCCGTTTATTTATGTTTATTGTTTGTTTAGGTCATCTGTAGCCAACTTCATGTGTATGTTGTTGTCTTTGTTGTGAAAATAGAATGCAAGTCACAGTTTGATCTCGAAAGTGATTAGTGTTTTCTGCGTATTAAAATTTATTTGCAAACTCAAAGTTCATTAAGAGAATTGAAAAAGTTTTAAACGATCAAAATGCGAGCAATTTGTATTTTGTTGGTTTTTACCTTAGCAACTGTACTTGCTGATGGTATTGATGACCCATTATCCGATGAATTTATTGAAATTATTAATCAAAAAGCAACTACATGGAAGGTGAGTTATACGCAGTACATATTACTTGTTATATTGAATGAATGCCTAATTGGATGATAGCAGACTAGTCCAAGGACTATTTCCATTTTCATTCTTGTTTTCGTTAAATTATCCTTCATTTCAATAAATATATCTCCATTAATTAAGACGGTTGAATATTTTCGTGTTCATAATGGATATGTGACTAATATTTTTTTTCTTTAATTCTTCAAAGGCCGGCCGAAATTTTCATTCATCGACACCAAAAACTTACCTACAGAGTTTGATGGGCGTACATCCGGATTCGAAAAACTATCTAAATGAGCCAAAAATGCTATCCAGCATTCGTGCCGATTTACCGGAAAACTTTGACTCACGAGTCAATTGGCCTAACTGCCCGACTATCCAAGAAATTAGAGATCAAGGCAGTTGCGGTTCCTGCTGGGCATTCGGTCGGTTTCTGGCATTTGTTAATAATTCCATTTATAATAATATGATTATCAATAACTTTAGGTGCGGTTGAGGCAATGAGCGACAGAGAATGTATCCATAGTGGTGGCAAGTCAAATTTCCGTTATTCGGCAGAAGATCTTGTGTCATGTTGTCATACTTGCGGCTTTGGTTGTAATGGAGGTAAAGTTTTACTCTTAACACTACATTATGTTATTATCTAAATAAAATTACATTATCGAAATTGTAAATGTAGGCTTTCCTGGAGCAGCTTGGAGCTATTGGGTGCACAAAGGTGAGATCACTCAAAATAAAATGATTTTGGTTTTCAATTTTTTTTTAACATATATTTTGCATTTTTTCGCTGTAGGTATTGTTTCGGGTGGTGCATATGGCTCTCATCAAGGCTGCCAACCGTATCAAATAGCACCATGCGAACATCATGTCAACGGTACCCGTGGACCTTGCGAAGGTGATCTACAAAAAAACTACAATTTTTAAACAAACTCGATTTTAACTCGTTTCTTTTTTTTCACAATAGGAGAAGGTGGAAAAACTCCAAAATGCGCGAAACAATGCAACAGTGATTATACCGTTCCATACAATAAAGACAAACATTACGGTAAAAAATCATATTCAATCGGAAAGAATACAGATGAAATTCGTCAAGAAATCTATGAAAACGGACCAGTCGAAGGAGCATTCACAGTTTTTGAAGATTTACTTAGCTACAAATCAGGTATTTCTTTGATTTTTACCAAATTGAAGAAAGTATTGAAATAAAAATGATCGTTTATTTTTTCGTTTAGGTGTTTATCAACACGTACATGGAAAAGCACTTGGCGGTCATGCAATTCGAATTTTGGGTTGGGGCGTAGAGAATGGCGTCGATTATTGGTTAATTGGCAACTCATGGAACACCGACTGGGGTAACAATGGCTTCTTTAAAATTCTCAGAGGTCATGACCATTGTGGCATTGAGTCTGAAATATCTGCTGGTCTTCCGGCAAACTCAAATTAATATGAACATTCAACTGTTCTTATCTCTTCTCATTTTGATAGCAATGAGTTTTGTAGAAAAAAATTAATAAATAAATGATAATAAATTTGGACTGACTTTCTAAATTTATTCTTTTTATTTCGAATTATTTTTGTTTCTTTGAACCTTTTTCACTGGGAATGATAACATCTTTTTCACAATAAGCCTTAATGGCATAGCATGCAATGATAATCCAAACGGTGATTACTGATGATGTGACTGACAGCGCTGTGATGGTAAATTCTGGCAGATGCGTATGTTCATGTAGTACGTGTCTTGTTCCAAAAAAAGCCCCAAAAGGCAACGTAAACATCAGAATACTGTAGAACAAGAGATAGAGAAGTGCCGATGATGCTTGTTTCCAAATTAGTTTTTCAGTTTTTGGATCATATTTTGGTTGCAATTGTTCTTGGCCAACATTATCTATCGCCTCCGCAGAAGTTGATTCAACTGATTTACGTTTTCCACCCATATCCAATCGCTCTTGTTTATGCACAACCTTCTGTTCTTTAGTTTTACCTACAAAAAATAATTGTACACATATGTTAATGATTATCAGAAGGAATATTTTTCTGTATTATGTCATGAAAAGAGGGAATATGTTTCGATTATTATTTTTTTTTAGTTTGAATTTAAAAAAAACATGTTATTGGTATTTACACACAAATCGAAGGCTTTCTCAAGTTTGTAAATCAAAATCAACAACACCATATATATTAAACTAAAGAAACTAAATGTTCCTTATGTTAAAGAATCAAATACTCACCTTTCGAATTAATCGAAAAAAATTAAAAAGCACCTCCAAAATGAAAAAATGCCCGTTCTGTGTTATTTCACGTGATTGTTTGTATTTCGAATGATTGTGTCAATTTTTTTTATTTCAATATTATTTTGGGATTATATGAAGTTGTCTGTGGACGCAACATGAAACGTCAGAAGTGTCAATTGTACAGTGTATCGCAATTTTTTGCAATAAAGTGAGTAATTTGAGATTGTAATCAAATGACAAGATGAGAATTTAAGTGAATGTTAAAATAGTATTAGTTATGTTTGTGGTTAATCACAATGTTTTTATAGTTTTTGTTTGATAAATAAATGTGAAAGTCCTGTTTAAATTTGCATTCTATATTTGTATAATCTCATCCATTTTGACACACATATTATTTCAGACAATTGTATAATTTTACACAAAAAAAACATAGACAAAGATTTAAAGTAAAAAGTGAAAAAAAAAACAAAACTGATTTATCTCTACCAAGAAAAACACACTCAATGCATTCCATTCTTAAGTTATAAGATAAAATATTCATCATGCCGCGTATCGAATATAATGAATGTTTACGTGATTCCCCAACTTTTCGGTATAATTTTTTTTGCTAATATTCCACTCAAATTCACAAGAATTGTGTCAAAACTTTCTAAATTTATTTTTCATTTAATTTTTTTTTTGTTGAATAAAGGAAATATTTAGAGGACGAAGAAGCATCTATCGAACATTTGGAACAAAAGTTAGACCGAACTTTAAAACTATGTGCCCTTATGATTGATAGCGGGAAAGACTATGTCAAGAATCAAAGGTGAATAAATAATGAATTTAAATTTATAAACAACAAAAACAATAATAATCAATGAATTAATTTTTACTATTCGTTTAGTGTATTTGCGACATCATTATGGGAATTACATTCACATTTTAAGGAAAATAAAGTCGCACAAAATGCACTCAATAAAATAATAACGTGTTTCCAGGTATACTTGAATGAAGCATAAAACTTGCTACTGAGTCATTTATTGAGTCATGTCTTTTTCTCTATCTTTTTGGTTTTGTGTAGGAAATGAATAAATTCCAAACGATTTTATTGGATCAAGCCAGCTGTATAATTCTAAAAAATTTGACATCATTCGTCAAAAGCGACGTTAAAAATGTAAAAGAGACTCGGGCCCATTTTTGTAAAGTATCCGAAACGTATGACGCGGCATTAGTTCGAAATGCACAAGCAAATAAAAATCGTTCGATAGAGGTGTCAGACGCCGTAAATACCTTGAGTGCTTCTTCGTCATGCTTTAAGCATATAGCGTTAGATTACGTTTATTCTCTGACTTCCATTCAGTCGAAAAAAATGCATGAAATTTTATCAACGGTAAGTTTGTTACGTATACATGCATATAAGTTTATGGAATTTTTCGAACTATTAAAATTACATTTTTCAATTTGTTTGCAGCTGCTAAGCTACTATCAAGCATGTAACACATTCTACCACCAGGGCTACGATTTATGTAAGGATTTTGAAGACTATTTTAAAGGTTTTAGTAATGAGGTAAGTAGAGTCAGAGATAAAGACGCCAACTATTTCTTTTATCACAATAACAAACTTTTTCTTGTTCTGAAAGATTTCAACAATGCAATTTGAATCAGGTCAACTGGAAAAAACCATGCAAAATCGTCACTTGAGTGTTTCGCAGTTTTCTGAAACTCCAGCTAACACACCAGCTATTAACAAGTTTGAAGGTTATCTTTTTAAACGGACTTCGAAAGGATTCAAAACATGGAATCGACGATGGTTTTATATGCGTGACAATCAACTACTTTATGTGTATGTATTGAAAATGACACCGCATAAAAGCGCTTTTACTTTGTTTGAAATTGTGTAAATAACAATATTCGTTCCATTCATTTAGCAAGCGAGACAAAGAGGAAGTGCCAACGGTAATGGAAGAGGATCTTCGATTGTGTACAGTTAGGCCAATAAATGACTCTGATCGACGATTTTGTTTTGAAGTGATTTCTCCAAACAAGTAGGAATTTGTTTCACAATTCAAATGGGAGCATTGAAGTCTTATTACTTTTTTCTTTTGATTTAAAATAGAAGTCAC
The DNA here is from genome assembly GCF_009176525.2 of Contarinia nasturtii. Classification (NCBI taxonomy): domain Eukaryota; kingdom Metazoa; phylum Arthropoda; class Insecta; order Diptera; family Cecidomyiidae; genus Contarinia; species Contarinia nasturtii. The sequence continues at coordinate 560,840 of NW_022198211.1, read as the reverse complement.
ACATTACAAGCGGACTCAAATGAAGTATTAAATGCTTGGATAAGTGCGTTACATAAACGTATTGATGCCGCCATAGCGAAGAATGAGGATGGAGATCCTAGTCTAAATCCAATAAATGCCTCTTTGCCACCACCAGGTGCAAAACGAATTCAAAAAATGTATGATCCATTTGTATTTGTGGTGTATTGAAATTAATTTTGTGCAATTGAATTTCGTTTCAGAAATTGCGAAGAATTCTATAAAATTCCGGGAAACGAAAATTGTTGTGATTGTGGTTCCATCAACCCCCGATGGGCTTCAATAAATCTTGGTATTACGCTCTGTATTTTGTGTTCCGGAGTTCATCGCAGTTTGGGAGTTCATTACAGTAAAGTACGTTCATTAACTTTGGACGGTTGGGAGCCGGAAATTGTTAAAGGTAAGTCTCTTCCATCTTCGTCATTTTGTTTTTACTTCGTTCTTTCAACTTGATCATTCTCGATTGGTTTCGTTCCATAGTTATGAAGGAACTGGGGAATGATGTCATAAATGACATATATGAAGCGAATTATACGGAACATCAGGATGTGTCGGATAGTGAATCTCAAACAATGCAAATACGACGAGCAACAAGCGATTGTGATAATTCCAAGCGCGAAGCTTGGATTAAAGCCAAGTATATTGACAAAGCATTCGTGATATCAAATGTGAATTGTGTTTCGGATCAAAAAAAATCAAACGTACTACAGTATATTGTGTTCAGAGATGATGGATGGTTTGTACGTCATATACGACGTAAACGAATTAAACTAAGGGTAGAGAAAGCGGAAAAGTACTCAACAACGACGGATGACACATCAGGCAGTGAAATATCAATTGATTCAAATCGGGCTATTGACGAATTTTCAGACGATAATTCATCAGACGATGATGATGATTGGCTACATAAACCAATTGAGGAAACATTAGAAAACTTTAATAGCGACACACTGTTATATAGATCGACAATTGTGCACAATTTGCCTGTTATGTGTTATGCTCTTGCAAGTGGTGCTTCTAAGAGTTGGTCAAATCTAAACGACTCCAAACGTGCGCCACTTCATCAAGCCATTTTATCGGTTTGTGTTTTTTCAAAATAGTATTTAAAATTTGGGTTTTTGAATGTCATTGAATAGATTGATAAATATGTTTGTCTTCCAATTATTTACAGAATTCAGTCACTGCATGTGAGTTTCTAATCTTGAATGGATTTGAAATAAATGCAGTTGATGATCAAGGATATACACCACTTCATTTAGCAACACAAAGAGGATTCACTGCACAAGCCTATCTACTTTTAAAACACCAAGCTAAACATGATGTGACTTCCAATGATGGGAAGAAACCTATTGACATTGCTGTTGACAAGGCCAATGCCGACATAGTAACATTGTGAGTATTTTCTTTTTTGCTTTTGTTGATCAAATCAGAAAACTATGAAAAAATATAGTTCGAAAATGGTTGTTTTTGATTTATAAAATTATTGTTTAATTACATGCGATAGGTTGAGACTGACGCGATTAAATGAAGAAATACGAATGGAGGAACATGGAAGCGGAGAAGGCGACACATACAACGATGTTATGAATGACTTTTCTCGATTTGCTGTTGATCAACCGCAAAAGTTACAAAGATCCGAATAAAGCGATGGGCATATCAATGATAATCTCGAACCAGTGACAATGTCAATTTATACAATTCCAATGTTTTTGTTAAATCATATAAAGATCTAGCTCAGTATTACTATAATCACTTTTTTCAAAAATTAGTTATCCAAAATCAAATTCATACATTTTTACGAATCAAATAAACACCATGAAATCATATACTTTACTGTGTGTTTTTTTAAACGAGTGTATCCAGGGAAATATTTATTTCAGTATTTGGTACTAAGTTTCATACTCTATACTTCATATTTAACCACTATTTCGAGCAAAGTAAGCGCTACTTTTTCATCGCAACGATTCGTTGATAACTGTCATTTCGGTAAAAAAAAGTCTGTGTAACATAACCAAAAAATTTGTTTACTTTCTTTGAATTCAAATAATCTATCGACTCACACTTGATAGCTGATAAGAAGTTAATGTGACATTTCATGTACTCCGTTCTGTTGAGTCTGCATTTTTAATTAAAAATATGTTTCGCCTGCAAAATAGTATAAAACACATTCGACAGTATACTCGTCAATTTAACTCACTGGTCGATGTTCGGCCTGATATTTTGGACTTGTTGAAAGCAAATAAACCAATTGTTGCTTTGGAATCAACAATCATTAGTCATGGAATGCCTTATCCGCAAAATGTGCAAACGGCACAAGAAGTTGAAGATATCGTGCGCAATCAGGTATTTATTCGATTTGACATATCCTTTTGCCGTAAAAGTTAACACATTCATTGGGATAGGGATCGATTCCAGCAACGATTGCAATTCTAAATGGTAGAATTAAAGTCGGTCTTTCTGATGAGCACTTTGAAGTTTTGGGAAAAGGATCTAAGAACGTTCCGACTGTGAAAACATCCAGACGCGACTTGGCCTATGTTTTGAGCAAAGGTTTGAACGGTGGAACAACGGTATCGGCTACAAGGTATGTGAAATTATTTTAAATGTGACTTAAAATGTGGTCGTCTTGACGTTTCGATTTATTTTAAAATCATCATCAGTTTGATTGCAAATTCCGTTGGAATCGATATTTTTGCCACTGGCGGAATTGGTGGTGTGCATCGCGATTTTGATAAAACTTTGGACATATCTGCCGATCTAACCGAATTGGGACGCTCTTCCATGGCCATTGTTTCAAGCGGAGTCAAATCAATTTTGGACATACCAAAAACCTTAGAGTATTTAGTAAGTTAACTGAATTCATTCTTATTTCATAATTATTATGTGAACATCATTTTTCAACAAAGGAAACGCAAGGAGTGTGCGTCACAACATATGGAACAGATGAAAAAGATTTTCCGGCATTTTTTTCAAGAAAAAGTGGTTTCAAAGCACCATATAATATTAATAGTCCAATTGAAGCGGCCAAATTGATTATAACATCGAAAACTTTGAATTTGAATTCGAGCATTTTAATTGCTGTTCCTGTTCCTGAAGAATATGCAATGAATGGCAAGTAACGACTATACTAATTATGAAATTTCCGTTATAAAATAGAAAAATTGCATGTATTCAATCAGGCAAGGATATAGATGCTGCGATCGAAGATGCCTTACAAAATGCCAAATCGAGTAACATCCAGGGCAAGGAAATCACGCCATATTTATTGAGTGTGATTGGAAAAATTACAAACAATCAAAGTTTAAATACAAATATTGCGTTAATCAAAAACAATGCCCGTGTTGCTGCTCAAATAGCCGTTGAACTATCTAAAATCAAGCAGAATATTCAACCCAATGAGGCACATTACGCATTACCAAACCACATTAAAAATGCTGTGGTACCTGTTGTTGTCGGCGGTTCGATTCTAGATATGAAATGTATCATTGAAGATGACCAAGTCAAGGTAAATACTACTTTAAATTTTTAAATTGAGGATTTCGTTATTTTTAATCGCAATTTCAGCTCGATGGCGCAACGTATCGTACCAAATTCTTGCCTAACTCGGGAGGTGGAGTGGGGAGAAATATGGCTGAAGGGCTATGCAAATTACACGGACAAGTTAAATTTATATCAAAGATTGGGAATGATAAGGTGATTCTAATTCCCCACTTTCTTGAGTGATGAATAAAGCAATTAATAGTAGGGATCGTTGAATTTTTAGCTGACGTTTCTAAAGAAGCTTGTCTATCTATTTGGTTCTAGAATGGTGAAATATTGAAAAGTTTACTCTCAGCTGATTGTCAAGAATGTCTGGAAATTGATGCGGAGCAATCAACGGCCACATGCATCATTGTTTTAGACAAAGCTGGTGATTCAAAAATTACGTTAGCGAACATGGATATTCATCAATCCATCGATTCTTCCATGGTATTCCTTTTTTGAAGTTTTGAACGATACGAACGAAAAATATAACTACTTTTGAATTTGATAGATACGAAAATATGAACAAGTGCTAAGGTCAGCTCCAATTGTCATCTTCGACGCCAATATTCCAATCGACAGCATGGGAACGATCCTGGAGTTATGTAAAAAATACAACAAACCAGGTAAATGTCTATATTTTTATTATATAAAAAAATTGTATGTGTGTAAGTTTACAATGGACGGATTGGGTTAAAAAAATTTAAAAGCTATTTTCTCAAGATCATTAATGAACAAGTGCGATATGAAGTGCACTTTGTCAAAACGCATAGAAACTTATCCAAAATCATCATTTTGAAAAGTGTTTTTGCACAATTGTTTTGAAAACTAAACATTACGATTTTTACTTTGAAACTAAATTGCAAAAGACATCGATGAAAAAATGTTTGATCATTAACATATCGACAAATGACCAACTACAATACATATGTTATAATAATAATGAGCACTGCTCATTGAGCAGTGACAAATTTTGGATGTCAAAGTTCAAAGGATTTTCTTATATATATCCACCACTGTGGAGACTTCGAGACAGTGACCGAGATGGATGAAAACTTGGTTCTTGCATTTCCATTTGCATCACCAAATTTTTGGCTTGATGGCGATTTCCATAGGCACGTAGAGCTTCACGATATAGCAATGCAGATGCTGCACCCAATAGTGCCATTGCAACAACACCCAAACCAAATGACCATGATATAATATTGAATTTTGGATACATCATCCAATCGCGACGATATGCATTGAACCAGAAAATGAGAATTCCCAAAAATATTAATGAACCTGCAATTGAAACCAATGTTATTATTAAAATTTGATTTCTAAAATAGAATGCAACAAATTGGTTAAGTAAAAAACGAAATAACATACTTGCTACTGCGAGTGCAATATGAGATATTTTTGTCATTAGCCATTCATACTGCAGCACTAACTTTAGGGGCCATCGTACCAGTACTAGCGCCAACAAACCCAATGTCCCAAAAGTTAAAATAAAGGCCAAAGTTATGCAAATTTGCACAAATAATAGCCAGCCAGGGAGCAAATACTCTCGAATCATATAGTATTCCTGAAAATAATACAATTTTTTCATATTATTTTCAATTTTTTTTTTTCTGGAAAGTGAACTTTGTACACAATACTCACATAACTGAAAATATTATGGCAACCGTTAAACTTTTTCGGGAACTGGTAGTTTGGATAGTAGAAATCTTTGAAACAATATTCCCACAATCCCATTTTTTTGAATGAACTGAATGATTCATCATATGACTCAATCCAATACGGTGAACAAAACGACATTAACAAAAATATGCTACCAACATAGGTGACGATCGACGCAAACACCAATCCACCTAATGCAAACAAAAAGAACATGCAATTAGAATTGGTTGAAAAAATTTCACAACAAAAGAAAACACAATTAGGGCGTAGCCCATACATGGAACCCAACATATTTTATCGGACACATTTCACAAAAGGAAACACAATATATCAGCGGAGAATTTTAAATAATAACATATTATTTCGATCATGTTGAAGAGAACTGGAGTGAATACAATTTTTTGATAGATTTTCTTTTGCATTTCTATTTTGTTTTCCAAAATGTTTTCCACTAAGAAATGTGGCTTGACTCCAATTATCTAGCCGAAAACAGAGTTTATTTCTTTTGGAAAAGAAGAAAATAGTTCTTACGTGACGCTCGTGGATATTCATTTTTCTCTGGTGCATCCACACTCATATTGGTTTCACGAATTTATTTTAAAAAATGATATTCGGTTAATGGAATAAAATAAACAAAACAATTTTCGTCTGTTCGAATTATAAAAATGGTTTTAGGTGCGTATATGTCATACACACACATACAGGTGTGTGTACTATTCATTTGATCATTTTATGTCTTTTGTATCCAATTAAGCAAAGTGTGCCAACATTTAAGTTTGAATAATGGTGATAAATTAGTTTGACTATTTGACGAAAGGGAGTGCTGATTATGTTCTTGTACAATTTGAGAGCGCTTGAATTTTATATTTTATTTTAGTTTTATAAATCTTATTGAATAGTTGGAATATCCACAAATTTATCGAACGTGTATGTTATGCTTAACAATTATAGCTATGATTGATCTAATACGAAATGATTTTTGAAAACCATTAATTTATCAATGGTTTAATAAAAATAATGATTCAATTCATATTGATAGATCATATATTTCCATAAATCTGGCCAAGAAATTAAGTTTCAAACTTAAACAATTTTAATGAAGGCGATTGTCGTTGTTTTATCGCATGATGATCAATAATTTACAAGACCAAAACCGTTGATAAACAAATTGAAAATTAATCACCTCCTCATTAGTCTTTGTTGCAAAAAATTGAAGAGCAACAAAAATATCTTAACATTGATGAAATCGATCTCAGCCCAGCAGCTATATATATCCATTTATGAAACACTGTTAGAAAGATACTGAGCTGATACATCAAAATCGAATGGGATCATACTAATATTAACAGAGATATTTTTAACTGTGGAAATGAACTCTTTTAGTAAGTCTCAACCGAATTCTTTCAGTCTTTTCACATTTCATTCTACCTGTAATACGAATCCGTTGTTCGGAAGCTTCATTTCAATTTCTTCGAGGAAAAAAAGACTTCAACGTTTAAAAATATATAATTTTATTATTCTCCTTCGCTATTTGTACAAATGGTTCTTACATGTATGATTAGCGGGTTTATGGTTGCTTTCATATACCGAAAGATTTAAAAAAGTTTCGACGTCGATGTTTGGAAACTTATCAGAACTATTATTATTTTTCAAATGTTCGAAGTAAAAAGAATTTGAGATTAAAATGATCGAATTAATAATGCTTAAAAATATTTTTTAAAAATGGACGGATACAGTACGTTTGTAACTGCTAAAGATCTTAAAAGAAACAACATCAAAAAAAATGTGTGTACTACAGCGTATATACGTAACGATTTTATCTAAGTCTTTCGTTAGCTTCAAAGATTCTGGTGTGCGGATATTCGATTTTTTTCTCTTTGTACAATAGAAGAACTTATTGTTGCTATCGCGATTTTCTACATATATGTAACAAAATTCGGTTTCATTGTCAATTTTGAAATTCCTGTGAATTATGAACATATGCGGTCTTTGGGTGAATCGATTAGCGAATGTGTAGTCAGTGTTCGTGCTTATTATTTAGTTGATCTCTCAAGCTCAAATCGAGCCTGTGAATCTTTCAATTGTTTTAGTTTTTTGTGCTGTACATTGGCTTCGGTTAAAAACAGCACAGAAGAGGCAACTAATCCAATAGCTCCAATAACAGCCAAAATGAATGACCACCCTAGAAAGATATAACAATTGGTTAGAAATCTTATAATTGCATAGAATTTATTGTGATGTACTCACCGAAGAAGTTATTGGCGTGTTCGGGCAACCATTTATCCTTATTTCCCCAGATGGCAAAAATAATAACACCCAAGCAACCACACGATCCACCACCCAACAATAGAAATCCAGTGCCCTAAAAACAAGTTTTTATTTGTATCATTATGACAAATTTTAATTCGAAGAGAAACCCATTTTAGAGCATTTATTGCTTCGCTTACTTTTATCAATTTAACGAAAAACTTTTGATCCGGTCCAGCGCATAGGAAGAAGAACATGACTAATCCAAAACCAACTAGAGATGCAATAAAGCATAGCGTGTAGAAAAATTGTGTCGCAATCATGAATGCTGAAAAAAGACAGTATATTTTTTTGATATTTATGTTAGTTAAAAGGTATTTAAAAAGTGAACATACGTGGAATTAAAAAGCCTCGAATTTCGTCATATCCTGTTGTAAAAGGGTCAAACACCCAACGACATCCGACGAAAAATCGTCTATTGTAATCGTCATTTGGATCGGCCAGTGATCGGAAACAGTGTGTCCACAATCCAAGGCGATCTAGCTTTGCTCCTGTTATTCTGTAATCACTGACTATCCAACTCGGTGTGGCAAACGCAAGGAATACACAAATGAACGATATCATAAACAAGCCAATTCCACAGCTACCAGAAAGGGTTCTCCGCTTCATTTTCAATCTAAAATTCAATATTAATGTTCAACTTATCAAAAGATACGGTTGTTTCTTCTCAAAATAGTTGCTTCGTCTTTGTCAAACGACAAGACGTTTAAAATGCATTATAATAATAATCTAATGATCTCGCGTGTATTTCATTCAAAGTCACTGTCCCATTATCATACATTGAATTAAAACCATATTTCGAAAACTGCAACTTTCCGTGTACACAATAACAAAAGAACAATAAAAAAAGAAAAAAACATTACAATGGGAAACTATTGTGTACATATTTTTCTTAGTTTCACACAATACTTCATTTACAATGATTAAATATCACATCGGACGTTTTTTCAAGCCTTTAAATGTCATATGGGTCACAATTAAAAATTCTCAAGTTATACTTGAAAATTAAAAAACACGATTCAATGTGGTTTTGCATTTTTGTTTTCAAAATTATATTGGTTTTATCAATTTGGTCGTGGTAATCGTAACTAAATAATATAAACAATCGTTATAGGTAATATGAATCACAAACACCATGAGTAAGGTTATTCTGGGGTAATTTCAAGAATTGTATGACGAAGTATTTGTTGTTAAAAATTATATATCCAAAAATGCCACTCTTTTTTGTAAGTCGTGGGGTCTTCTTTCATTAATACAAACGAATATGATTATTGAACGATTTAACTGTCAACAACAATTTAGTATTCATCATTTTAATGTATTCGCAATGATTTGTTATTTAAAGCTGAATTTGTTAATATGCACCAACTGCAACCATTTTGCCACACAACCATTTGCATTAATTTGTTTTTTTGAAAATTAATTTGAACGAAATTCACGAATTTGTTGACTCACATTGACTAGGCCGATACTCGAATTACTAAAAAAATAATATTTTGAAACAATAGATTTGTTCTAGTGAGATGCTTACAATGCCTTGGCACGCCCTGAAATTAACTCTGAATTTTGTTGCATCGTTACCGTCGTTAACAACAACGTGAATATGATTTTTTTTTTAATATATTGGTATGTAGGTACAAGCAAGTGTGTATTGTAGGCTTAAATACGTGTGATTGTTTTAGTTGGTGTTAGTTTATATCAAACAGGTCAAATGGAAAAGCTATACACAAAATGAAAACAACATCTGAATTGCGCACGCATACTTACTCAGAATTTGGATACTCCTGTTGAATGTATTGTAAAATGAGTCAACTTAAAGTGTGCGTATGTGTGGGTGTTAGTTTATCCATTTATCCAGAACATAGTTTGTGAGGTTGGCAAACCTTAACTCCAAAAGTCTTGTAAGATATAAATTATGCAAATAAACAACGTTGATCGACTGTGTATTTTTAAATTATTGAATTATTTTTATTGATTATTGTCATACGGACGGAATGTTGAATAATACTTTTTTCTTCGATTAAAAAATTGTTTTTTAAACTTATCGATAAAATTGTTTTTCAGATATGAATTTTTCAAATATCTGTATGTCCATGTTGTCGCTGTTCGAACTTTCGGATATCTTCTCCAACACTGTAGGCACTTGCTTCGCGGGTACCGATCTCATTTAATTGCTTATATCGTTCTCTTCTCGCCTCGGCCATGTAAAGAACTCCACTCGGTAACAATGTACAAACACCTACACAGGCACAAGCATAAGCCCATCCCATGTTATTATTTTCCCAATGTGGCATCCAATCTCTTCCATCGCCTCTTGCACCAAATATGATCACGGCGATCAAACCAAATAACGCTGGAAAATGTCATTATTAAGATATCTGCACATCATGTAAAATTCAAACAGTTTCTCTTACCTCCAGCCACTTGCGATGCCCCATTGCTGAGTAAAACGACCATATAGCGATCGTCATCTCGTGTAAAAGCAAAGATACCAAGTGTCAGTATGATCGATATCAGAAGTAAAGTGAATGCCAATGTGAAGAAAAATTGAACGGCTATATAGAAACCCGGCAAAAGGAAGTCATGGATGATATAGAATTCTTCCTCAAATACCCACATACATCCTTCAAAACGATAGTCATAAAATCGATGGATATCGGTGAAATTTTTGAAACATACTGTCCATAGACCTACAAAATAGATGATATTATCAATTATAAATTTATCTCCAAAAATTAGAATGCATGTTTCTTTAAATTGAGGTGTACAATTGTGCACTATGTTTACTCAATTAAGACCCCGCCTTTTTCGTGTGTACCAAATACTGTTTTTGATTTTCTATAGTATTCAAGGTACTTACCAAGATTCAAAAACTTTGGATTTTTTAATTTTCCATCAAATACAAGCCAATAGGGAGAAACAAATGCAATAAAAATCAAAATTAGGGCGAATATTGACAGGCCCAAAGCCACACGAAGATTTTTGTTATGTGCACCCATCTTGTTGATTGAAATGAATGAAACATACTAATTGAAGCATACATTTGAAGTATATGTGTGTTATTATTGTTCAGGTTTTGAGCTCCATTAATATCTTAAATATGAGTGTGTGGCATACACACACACACACATACGCACGTATTTTGTAATGTGCATAGTGATTCACCATTAGTAAATAAAGTTTGGGTGAATTTTAATTTTCAACAGTTGGTATTAAAATGGTTAACCAGTTGGATAAATTGAAATTCAAAATAAGAATTGCCTTTACGAATTTTCGATTCAAACCTTATGAATGAAAAAATTACTAATTTAATTATTTTTTTATCCAATTTTACAGCATTTTTTGAACCAACCGATATGCGTCTCGCAACAAAACCTTTCACATTGCCAAAAGAGCTCATTAAACAGATAAAATTCACTTCGCCAAATATTTACGAACTTGATGCAATTGCAGTACATCTCGGTTGCGAGACTTTATTACAAAATGATGACATCAACATTGAAGACCTATTCCAAGATAACATTATGCTCGAAAAAGTGAAGAAATCTTCCGAACTTCTTGCAGAATATATTGATAACGTCATAATAACGCTGGGACCATTAGGAGTATTATTAACACGAAAAAATACGCCAGCTGATTTTAAATTTTTCGATACAAATCTTAGATATAATGAAACGCAGTCAGCCAAAAGTGATTTACAACATAGATTTTACTGGGCAAAGCAACTTTCGGGTATTGTGAATGTATCAGGTGCGGGTGACAGTTTTTGTGTTGGATTTATCACAGCTATGCTTAAGGCTTTAGAGGAAAGTGTTTGCTTTTCGGTTGGAATGGAGTGTGCAAAGGCGGCCATACAATCACCCAAAGCTGTTCCCAATAAATACTTTGATCGAAATCATGAATGTTTCAATCAGCCAATTAAGTACAAAATTGTTTAATAGTATTGGACAAATTTTGAATAAAACAGAAAAAAAACAATTCAAATAAACACCAAATTCTTTCGAATTTTACAAAATTTTAATATGAAATTGATATATATACCGTAAATATTTTTTTCAATCCCAGCCCAATACATTTTCTTTTGAAATTTAACATGTGTATTCTATAAGTTGAAAAGAAAATCTTACATAATATGTCAACCAAATGCTCGAATAATATCGTTTAGTCAATTGAATAACTACCATAAATACACCAAATTTGTGTAATTCCATACACAATTGTGCTCACAACATTTAACTTTGTTGCTCATTTTGATTTTACTTTTGAGTTTTGCGCACTTGCACCACCCGATCCCAATACCTTTCTGCGCAAAGAAAACATGTGTAAATACAATTGCGGGAACAATGGAATGTACAGAAGCATCACAATCCAAAGAAAATAGAAATAGGAGAATGTAAAGTTGTAACTATTCGGTAGTTCAATGCTCCAGATTTTGTTTTTATGAGCATATCGTTGTGCCCAAAATAGACATAACAATTCGCCAGTAACGCCAGTCGGGTAGAGGACGATAAATGTAGTGTACCTGTAATTGAAACAGAAGATTTTTATTATCAACTGCCTATTTTGGTTTATACGCAATTGAATATACCGTAAGAAAGTCAAAAAGCTGGGAACAATGTTAAGCAAATTAAATCCGTAAAAACTATATCGTATGATTTCAGTGATTGACCAAGCGAGCAATGCGAGTGGAAGTCCGGGTGAGTATATGGCATTTGGTGTTGCTAGTAAAACTCCACAAACTAGCATAACCCTTGACAAAACTTGAAAAGTGGTCAAAACAACGTTGGTTCGCACAATTTTCGTGGCTGCGTGCACAATCTATAAATATTTCGTATGTCAGCAGGTTTTGTCATTTTTTTTGATATTGCATGTACACTTACTTCAAGAATTGCAGCATTTTGGAAAATAACTACGGTCGTTCCAATATACTCCCACAAAGTCGTTGTTTTACGTAAATCAGTTAAATAATAATTGAAGAGCTGATACAACATGAATGACCAACTGGAAACAAATGGGTAATATTTATTAACAATATTTCTGCTTTTAATTTAAAATTTACCCAAAAACTTGGCCAAAGTTATATGCTAATAGGTACGCCTTCACTACAAATGATGGTTCCTTGGGTTTTTGAGATTTATTTGTTTTATCAGCCATTTTTACCGAGAATCTTCGCCAACGAATGTCAAATATCACGTTACAACACTTTTAATATTGAATTACGAATGACGGTATGTTAATGTAGTTCAAAGTCTCAAACTTATTAACTCTCGTACATTGAAGTTACCTTTCAATAACAAATTTCTACCTTTGATGGAAATGTTGAAAGTAAAACGTCATCGATTTCTTATATATTTAGTTTTTTAAATGTATTTGTATCAACTGGTTCATTGGTATTTCTTCGACATTTAACATATGTCAAACCAAATTTGACAGAAAGCTATATTGACAGCTGAAAATGAGGTTATTTCCACAACTTTTCGAAATGAATGATTCAGTTCAATTAAACACAATTCTTTACTCAATGTGTTAAAAACTTTATTTTCAAAATCAATCAAAAATTCACATTCGTGACCCATAATAACTCTCAATTTACTTTTATTTTAATTTTATATGATATCTTTTAAGTTTTTCGGTCAATTGGAATAATGAATAGTATTTACATTTCCAACTTCGATAAATTTTCAAAAAATTGAGCCATTTTCTCATGTGCTAAGCACAAATGCAACAGGGTAGCTGAATCTCATCCGGGATCATTTTATTGGAATATCATGAAATGTTATACTTGTTTTGCTTTTCAAGTATTGCTCAAAATATTTGAAAAGGTTTTCCTGTAGCCACATATTTGTACTGAAATAATATTAGATTTTTAAGTGAGAAAACGGCCAACTTTTACTCATTCGGGTACTCTTTCATTGAATTGAGGCAAAAAATGTTTCTATACTAATCTCAAAAGCCGTTTATAGGTTTTTTTCTTCAAATTTTTGATTTACAACTAAGAATTGAAGAGGGACATTTTTTTAGGATCTTATCTTTTTAAATTGTGCTGCAGATAAATTGAACTCTACTAACAAGTAAAACTTTTCATTTGAAGATCTCTCTTGTAAAAATAGAACGATTAGTAATTTACCTATATGATCCCCGCAACATCCGCAGTCAATGTGATCCACCTCACATTCATTTATATCAGTTTCACCTAAAAGTGTTTCATACAAGATTATTTATCATGCAATTTTTTTCTTCATGAATAAAATTCTTAATTACTTTACTCAGAAAACAAAAGAAAGCACACTGTTCAATTGTGAAGAAAAATAACTTACAGTTAATGCCTTCGAATCCAGTTCCAGCGCATCGACATTGATATCTTCCAATTAGATCCAAACAGTCAACTGCACAGAATGGAATATCACACAAAGTGCCCTATCGTTTCGAAAAGTCGATAAAAAATGAGAAATTTTCATTTTGATAAAAATGGATAATTTTTCGTAAAACATACTTGATATCGGCATTGATGGTCGGCATGAGCATGTGAAATTATTTCCTGTTGTTGAATCTGAAAATAATGATAAAAATAATTGAGACTTTTTCTATGTATTCCAAATGTATGTGGCTTTAATGCGTACTGTGTCCATCAATGCAAGCAAAGCTACCAGTCTTGCAAGGCTTGTTTTCGCATGTCACCAGCTTAAGAATATCACATTGTGGCCCATCATATTCCTCTGTACAAGTACACGTATATGATGCAAGCAGGTCTGTACAATTTCCTCCATTGTGACATGGTTGCGATTCACATTCGTTGATTTCTAAAAGAAAATTTGAATTTTAGATAGTCTGCACATGTGTGATAATTCGTTGAATAAAAAATTGATGATTAGTTGGTGCGACAACGGGGCCGGAGTTATGACAACCGAACGAATTATCAATTTTTTGCTTTGTTTACGTGTTGCTGATGATGACAAACATTATTGTCGAAATGCATACCAAAATTTAGTGAAAATAAATTTCATTGCTATGAGAATTCAATTTAAGGTGTTTTAATTTTTAATACAGTTAAAATTTGTCGGAGTTTCTCGTTAAAATTGTTCAGAATCAAATCATTCATATTTTTTGCTTATAAATTCTATTCATTTCACTTCAATTTAATGTTATTGATAAAACGAAGAAATAAAAAATGTAAAAATATTCAAGTTTTTAGATTCTCGAAATGAAATCGATTTATTTTTCTTGATTTCAAAAAATGATGAACAAAATAATATGCATTAATGCATTTTGCTATATAAACCGGTTTTTCTATTTTATAATCTTGGGCATGTCAGGAATGTGATTTTTTTTCTGTTCGTGTCCATAAATGGTAAGAGTAAAATGTATCTACCCAACAAACATTTGTTGTGGCAAATTCATCCATTATCGGGCATATGTTGATGGTCAATATTGGGGTTGGATTTGTGTGTAGTTTCAGTCAATTTTACCGTCAAAATGGAAAGGAAAAAAAGAAAAAAAAAACAATTCAGTTAGATTGAATGCAAAAATAAACTATCAATTCAATAAAGTACTCACCTACGGGTTCTTTTATATTCCGCACAGCCCTAAATAGGGACCCGTACTGCGGTCAAGGGTACAATAGAAATCCTTAGATTTAAACTATTCACGCCTAGTAACTAACAAAATTGTTAAAATATTCTTTTTATGATTATTGTTGATTTTATGCTGCTATCAGTTGACATTGTTCGCATGGTGTGGATTGTCAGGTCTCTTCAACGAATCGGGCAATGGTATGCCAAAAAGACGACACATTCCTATAAAATCAGAAACAAACACAAAACATTAATCAATTAATATGAACACTGAACACCTAACGCTCTGCTCTCTATTCTCAATTTAATATTAATACAATATACAATTATGCACATACCTTTGAATAAAATATTCTTTGCCGCAACAATGTCACGGTGCCAAATGACTACGTGCTCAATCATGTCTTCTGGTGCAGCATCACCCAATTCATGGTATTCTCGAGTTAATGACCAAGTTTTGAAGATAACTTTTATCTTTGGCACTAAACGCTCGATGTTCTCACGATCTGGATTGATTGCTCTCTCTACAATTCGCTCTTTCTTAAGCTCTTGTCTGCTCAAATTCGTCACAATTATCGGTGGAAGTCCAACAATCGGTTTTGGTATGCAATTTCGACAAATTTTGAATCGATGATTTTTGGTTTCTCTTGGAAATCGCTCGTGACAATTGGCACACGTTATTGATGTACCCCATTCATCTTGAAAACTGACCTTTGTGTGCTCTTGTTTCTTGAAGCTGGTCGCCAATTTACGCGTTCCTGGGCATCTTTTCCGCTTCTTTATGCCCCATGGCCGATTTGGTGCCATTTCTCCAGCACCAATCCAAATCCAAGACGGTTTGTTGTTCGTTACCCGCATGGCAACTTTATCACTTGTTTTGGTAGCCTTGATGTGGTGATCGAGATCCAATCGTGCATATTTTCGAGTCGCATATGCTTGCATTCCCATCCGTAGCATTTTGATGCGATGCAGAATGTACGCTTTCCATGTGGATCCACGCGGCGATGGTATCACTGGGTACGACTTGAAATCCATTTGTTCTTCTTCAACAAACCACCAGGTCAATCGATTTGCCTTTCGATCTCTCTTCTTCTGCTCGGTTTGCCAATGAAATCGTGGATTGGATATTTTAATGTTTTCCTGTTAAATAATAACGTCAAATTTCAATCACGTTCCGAAAAAAAAAAATGTAATAACAAACTTAATTTACCTCAATGTTTGAATTGATATGGCGGCGCACAACGGCCACCCACGTTTTCTCGTTAGGATCGATGGCACTAGCATATGTCATGTTGTTAAATGTGGCCTGCTCCGAATTTTCCACCCAAGCCTTCGCTGGCTTCTCGTACAATATTGACACGCAAACACTATTGGTGATGATTTGCGAGTGAAACCGCTTCTGCTTGCCGATTTGTTTGATTTTATCCATGTCGAAAACCAAATTCCACAATTCATCTCGATGGCCGTACAAGTAATAGTCCAGTGTGTATTTGTTCATTCGATTGGTCAGCGGATTGCGAGAACTGGGCACCACTCCTAGTACAGTGTTCGCCAAATAATACATATCTGTCATATCCAATCGAACGTTTTTCAGTTGGAATCGGCATAACGGGACAAGTGCGAAATTGTTCACTTTTGGCGGTCGATTGTTCGTTATCAATCCATCGCGACGGAACGCATGCCATTGTTGTGCATATTGATGAAACACTTCGATTTGGCGTTGCATTTGACCGAACATCCACAGTGATTGGAACCAATTGTCCTTAACGAACTCATTGACAGTGACCGGAACCAATTGTTCATTATGAACTTTTTGACACTGCCAACCGATTCTTTCCAGTTCATACAATAAAATGTTCATCTTATTTGTTCTCTCTACATCACCATGTGTCAGATCTTTGTTACTAGTGGCGTAAACTTTTGCGTTTCGTATATCGATGCCGTCAAATTTTGATCCATTGTATTGATGACCATTGATATTCATGTTATAATACCAGCGTTTCATTTGAAAAAACGATTCAACATGTTCTGAACAATGAGTGTTGAGATTGGTCTGATTATTTCGAATGTGATCTTGGTAGAAATAATTAAAACCATTTCCCAGGCATTCTTTATCGGGCCATTCAAAATTCTCTACACCGAAGTGTGCCTCGACAATGTTACGAAAAGCTGGCGGCATTAGTTCCTCTCTGTCGACTTTATCGGCTAAAACACCGTTAAAGCACTCGATGAAAAATGTTTTACCGTTTTGTAGAAAAAATTGTCGGTTCTCATCATCGATGGCTTCTTGAATTTTGTACAACGCCAACAATGATGCCAGTGACGAAATCAGTGTCATTTTGTAGCTTCGATGATCCAAAAACTGAATCACTCTGTCGCGATATTCTTCCCGTATGATTGACTTGACGCCTTGTTTTATGACTACAAGGTTCTTAATGTCGTCTTTCCTTTCGAGTGGACTGTATAAATGAAACGAAAACAAAGAAAAACATACACACTTATTTAAAAAAAACTGGTCACAAAACAATATCGCGAAATTGCATCGAAAATCCAATGAAAAAAAAAACACAGAATAAATATTAAGAAAAACAATGCTTACATATTAAATTGATCCTCTCTTGATCTTGTTCTACTCATGGTTTAATCAATCAATCACAATTTCTGGTGCTTTTCCAAATATTATGGGATAGTTATCACTATTTTCGGTTGCAATCAATTCGCATCAATTTCACAATTCAAATTGTAATTTTTTATGTGTTTTCAAATAGCTTCACAGCGCGAACGGTAACTTTGAACTAAAATGAATGCAGAAATGCACCGATATTTATAGCAAATTATTGCTGTATTGCAAAAAGTCAAGCCTCGAAAACTAAAATGACTGGAATTAAACGATTCTATTGATACATCAATATATGCAAACAAATTTACAATATTTTCATTCAACAACTCAATCACTCCACTTTGATTTGCCACAAAACTCTGCCGAAAATGCATTTTTAAACAGGAACATAACAAATCACAAACGAGAGAATTGTCGAAATGGTTTTTTTTTTTCAAATGTGTTTCGATGATTTGGAATATTAACAGTAATACTTTATAAATGTTCTGTCGTTTGAATTGAAAACAGAAACAGACACAAAATATTTCCGCAAATATATCCATCACATTTCGTGAACACACGATATCGTTGTATCAAAACACTGACGAAGCACATCACAAAAACAAGCGGTGATCGGGAATACTGTTGTACGGTCAAAATTCTACAGTTTGTTGCATTCGCACTAGTATTTCGTTTACAGAAAAACAAAAACACAAACACATATTATATTGTCTCTCTCACATGTTTCGTTTCTTTGTGCTGTGACATAAAAAAGCCATTGATACAATATTAGCACTAAAATCCATTTGTCTTATTTTATCATGTTGAAAACTGAAATCGGTTGTCATTTTGAATTTAATTTGTTTGAAAAAAAACAACAAAAACGCACATTTTCTGACCGCTAATAAGAACAAAGAAACTCGTGCGTATGAAAATTCGATTGGAAATCATGGATATACTCTACATTCCGTTTGACACTAAAATGGCCACATAATTATCCTTGTGAATGTGTGACTCTCTCTGTTGTGCATTTGTGTGTGTACAAACTTTCAATTGTTTATATGCGCGACCGGTTCAATATTGCATGTTTCAAACCGAAACACCGAATGAATTTGTTTATATCACTTTCCCTCACACACACACAAACTCTGTATTCGTAGCGATATTTGACTTTTTGAATTTGTCCAACTGAATTTTAGGCGACGGAGAATGCAATCGTATGAGATTGTTGTTGTTGTATACCAAAAATCATCTCTTTCTAAACTGGCGGCACTTCTCAGTATAGTTTTGGCCGCAATAAAAAAATCAATCCCGTTAAATATTGAATAGAGTGATTTGTTTGTTTGTGATACATGTTAAATCGAAGCACAAAAAATTCCTTTGCTACATTAATTCTGTTGAAAACTGAAAAATGTGAATACAAACTTTGTGTGTACTCCAGTTGAAAAGAAAACAAATCTGAATGGCAACTCATTATATTTCGTTGTGATTTTGTGTATTGAAACATTTTTGTCAATACACTGTAATTTTGTCGATGTGTGATGTTCAATATTCAACTGATCCTTGCCTTCTTAATGATGCTGGACATATGTATGAATATAAGTGATACAAAATGCAATCAAACAGCGAAAACAGTCGATAGAATTGTTCATATAAATTTTATGTAAACAAAATCGAACATTTGAATCTCATGTTACACATACTTTCATTCTTTAAACGAGTAAGAGTCAGCAAAACGCGCATTGTATCAATACCGTTGTATGCTTTGAGATTCAAACAAAAACGGCAACACATTTGAGTGAGTTTGAATAAGACTGAAAGACTAATAGGAGAAATAAATTGTAAAATGTTAACGTAATAAATGAACAATTTTATTAGAAACTATGCATATAATCAACTTTCCATTGACACGAAAATTACCACCGAAATGGGTGAAAACGTTACATTTTTCAACGTTAAAATAGATAAAAAACGTTACATTTTTGTTTGCTGGGTAAGCTGGAATGTTCATTAGGTTTTTCGAACTAACAAAGAAAGGTTGTGTGTGAATTGTCATTTATCGACAGCTAGACGTACACTGAATATTCTTGTATTTACATGAATAAGTGTTTTGAATTGTGATCAAGTGGTGAATTAAATCGTTATCAAAATGTAATTAGTTATTTGCCATTCCATCGCTATAATTATTTACTAATTATTTCCGTTAATTTTTTTTTCATCTATTACTCAATTTTAGGCGATTATTGTTATTGGCAGTGATCTGTTATTCCCTTTTGCCATTATTTCATACATACGTCCATAGATTCGCGGATAGATATGTGAGTTTTGACGAGCCGTGTACGATACAAGCAGATGATTTACAATATGCAAATGAATCATGCACGAAAAATCCTTGGACTATTTGGAATACTTTTGGTGAAATTACTGAATTGCAAATCATAGGCAAAAATAGTACAGTGCCCAGACGTTTTGTAGAAAAAATACCGAACGTGGAATCACTCAGAATTCGAAATAATAGTTTAACATCAATCGATGGAATGTCAATATGTCAATGGAAACAATTGCAATGGATTGACGCCGATTTCAATAGTTTGGGAAAATTGACAAATGGTTTTCTGTTCCATTGCAAGCAGCTGAATAAACTGTTGCTTCGCAATAACAAAATCAAGGAAATCGAATCCGACGCATTCATCGGCTTAAAATCGTTGCGATATTTGGATCTATCATCAAACAAACTAACTTATTTAGATAAAAATGTTTTTAAACAGTTAAAAAAATTGGAAAATTTGAATTTGAATACGAATCGAATCCAGAAAATAGATTTTGAATTATTTCGATATAACATGTTGATTGGCGTTTTGAGTTTAAGCAATAATGATTTAAAAACGATTCCATCTGAATTATTTCTATTGTTGGAATATATAGAAGTTTTTTTTGCTAATAACAATCCAATGTTAGGCAGTATCGACATGAGACATGCGGATTCGTTGAAGGAATTGAGCATAGCCAATGCGTCCCTGACTAAACTTTTTATACCATCAAATGTGCAAGAGGTGTATCTAGATAATAATCAAATATCTCAAATATTCGTTGAACCAAACAACACATTAGTTGATTTGAGTCTGGGAGGTAATCGCATTACTAGTCCACTACTTGAAGGAAACTTCAATCATTTGAAACGTTTATCTTTGCATGAAAATCCAATACCATTACAGTCAATAAATGACTTAAGCGTTATTAGAATAAAAACAAAATATCCATCGATTACATTTTTATCCATACCAACTATAGACGATAGGAAAGCTGAAAAAATGATATTGGAAGCGGAAGAAAACCAAATTGTTTTCGCAATAGATCGCAATCGAAACGATTTACGTTTTGACATTCTATACGATTTGAAGTATTTACAATTTGAGAACCAAAATTAAAAGTTTTTTATAACATCTTCAATAAGAAAATACTTCACAAACAAGTGGAAAAATCTTATCGTTGCAAAAACAAATGAATAATACTGTACCAATCAGATGGTTGGGTTTTTATTTAAGAAAAAAATTATCTAATAAATACTTTTTCTATCATTTCTATTTCATTTGCAAGAAGTCTTCAGCTAATTTTCTTGCATATTATATCTAGGTATAGATGACGATGTTACCATTATAAACATCAAACCCCCCTATCTTCACTTTGTTCAGCTAAACAATCTTGTGGTTAGTCGGTGATTTTATCTATAACTGTAGCATACATTTTAATTGACTGAAATTTATAACAAAATTGTCAACAAACAAAATAAAGCAAAACACAAATACAATTGAGAAAAATTGGTTTTATTGGATGAGTGGGAATGAAAGTGAAACTAATTCGCAACACTTGCAAAATGCAACAAAAAATCAGGGGCTTTGAAAATGCAACACCAAATTGAAAGACATGGATGGAACATCAAATGATAAATTAATATTGAACTCGATGTTTCATTTTAAAACGCCTCCGATTTTTTTGTTACATTTCTAAATGTTGCGAGAGAGAGAAAGAGAGATTAACATTACATTTGATTAGCTTTTGATCAGAAATCGAACACCTTTCCGTATGTGTGCCGTCGTTGTAATAGAAAAGAGAATAAAGCAGCGGCGAGTGCATTCCACACGTTACGATTTGTGAATCATGAACACGATCGAGAGGATTTTTTTTATATCAAACGCATTCGAAAGTGTAGCGATGAGAATATTTCGATAAATATTCCTCAACTCGCTATAGGTATAATAATACTGAAGAATTTTGAACTTGCTATTACTTTCGATTTATACTTTTGTCTTATTTATTGAGAAAACGTAAAGTGGTATATTTGTAGGCAAAATTCATACATTTTTTGATGAAAAATATGTTTTTGGTTCCCAGTGCGGAAAAGTACATCTTACGAATGTAAGACCATAATAATCGAATATTCGAAAACGAAGTGAGTGGATAGCAGCCACGGATGATATTTTTACTTTTGTTCGTTGCCGCCATCCACTCACTTCGTTTTCGTGCGTCGCCGCTATTCACTTGGCTGTTTACAAGCGACTTATGCATGCGGCAATTACCGCATGTAATACCAATTGGTATGAATACCATTTGGTATACTATACTATATTTCCAATGTATGGTATTTCTTCGGCATTTAACATATGTCAAACCAAATTTGACAGAAAGCTATATTGACAACTGAAAATGAGGTTATTTCCACAACTATTCGAAATGAATGATTCAGAACGAAGATGTGTACAAAACGTAAGAAAAAAGTTAAACATTGTTTTCAATTAAACTCAATTCTTTACTCAATGTGTTAAAAACTTTATTTTCAAAATCAATCAAAAATTCACATTCTTGACCCATAATAACTCTCAATTTACTTTTATTTTAATTTTATGTGATATCTTTTAAGTTTTTCGGTCAATTGGAATAATGAATAGTATTTACATTTCCAACTTCGATAAATTTTCAAAAAATTGAGCCATTTTCTCACGTGCTAAGCACAAATGCAACAGGGTAGCTGAATCTCATCCGGGATCATTTTATTGGAATATCATGAAATTTTATACTTGTTTTGCTTTTCAAGTATTGCTCAAAGCTATTTGAAAAGGTTTTCCTGTAGCTAAATTTGTGTGCCATATATTTGTACTGAATTAATATTAGATTTTTAAGTGAGAAAACGGCCAACTTTTACTCATTCGGGTACTCTTTCATTGAATTAAGGCAAAAAATATTTCTATACTAATCTCAAAAGCCGTTTATAGGTTTTTTTCTTCAAATTTTTGTTTATTGTCCAGCCAAATATCTCTGTTCGTTTTTTTAAAAAAAATATAAGGCAATTGAGTGCAGTCCATTTCAATTATCTCAGACCAAAGCGATCAATTTAAGGTACATTCAATTGGGCTTGTACATAATATGAAAAATCAATTTACATTTTTGTTTTCTATAATATAAAGGAATATCATTTTTTTCCCGTTTACTAAAAGAATATAAATACTTAAGTACATTTATGGAAGGAATCTGTTATTGATAAAGTAACTTACATTTAAATTGATATTGTGTTTTCATACCCTACCGACGAAAAGTTCGGAATACATTCGAAATATTTTCAAACCATTTAGGATCATATTCCAAAAATTATTTTGAAACTTTATTGAATTTTTCCGATACTTTTTATATGAAAATTTGGTTTTGTATTCCAATATTTTTTTACAGTTTTGGCGGTTACGAAATTAAAACCATTTTTAAAAACCATGCAGATATTGGAATAAAAACGTAAATCTATTTACATATAAAAAATAGTAGAATTTTCAATCGAATTTTCCAAAAAAAAATAAAATCGGAGAACATGTGTGGAAGATCCGATAGATTTCGTCAGGAGGATAATCAAAGCTTTGTTCGGATTTATTATTGTTTCATAATGATATAAAAAAGAATATTATATCACATGAACAAACTTATATTGACGGTTTTTTTGAGCTAAAAATATTCAGTTGAATTCTTGGTTAAAGTATACTTTGAAGATCGATATTATATAAGTTTCTGGAAAATAGTTTATTTATATCTAAATAATATGATGTGTTTTAAATTATTTTACAATAAAAGATGACATGTTGACGTAACATGAAATTGGTCCAGGTTTTATCATAATCAAATTGAAAAACTTCACATGAATTTCACACGTGGTTTCAAGCTTTTGGTTTCGTCCAAAATAATTTCTTTTTTTTTCGTGAAAAATTGAACATCACACATGCAAGTACATATTGCCATTAGATATGTAAATATATATTCAATAGTTTAACTAAATATGGTCAGAGAAAACGCAGTCTGATATTCTACAATTATCGTTTTAAATTAATCGCTCTTGCGGCGGCACTTTTAAAACATTATCCATTTCCAAACGAGGATTGCAATATTCTTGAGCGCTCGGACTGTATGTACCGCGCGTCGCTCTTTTGTTACGTGCCATTATTAAGAAGGCAACTAAAAATATTCCACCAATAATAAGAATACCCACCAAAATTGGTATAACAACAATCGCAATCGCAGTTGGTGAAAATCCGCTATCTTTCTCCGATACCGCCTATTAATGAAAATAACATTTATGAGAATAACGCCATGCAATCTTATGTGTGACATTGAAGAATGGAAAAATCTTGCTTCTGCTACATAATAGAAAAAATAAGAGACTATTATCACAAAAGAGTTACCTGTTCGGTACAGTTTTTGCCAGCATACTCATTTGTACAATTACAATAATAGTCAGCCACATCAGTGCATTTTTCCATACAAATGCCGCCATTTGCGCAGGGGTTAGGAACACATGGATCTTCAAGCGAGCAGTCGTTTCCACAAAAACCATATTGGTTGCATTTACAACTAAAAATTGAGAAGGAGAATTTTTTTAAAGATTTTATCTTTATAAATTGTGCTGAAGATAAATTGAACTTTACTAGCAAATAAAACTTTTCATCAGAAGATCTCTCTTGTAAAAATAGAAAGATTAGTAATTTACCTATATGATCCCAGTGTGTTTATGCAATATCCGCGACCTCCGCAGTCAATGTGATCTATCTCACATTCATTTATATCAGTTTCACCTGAAAATGTTTCATACAAGATTATTTATCATGTAGTTTTTTTCTTCATGAATGAAGTTCTTAAGTACTTTACTCAGAAAGCACACTGTTCAATTGTGAAGAAAAATAACTTACAGTTAATGCCTTCGAATCCAGTTCCAGCGCATCGACATTGATATCTTCCAATTAGATCCAAACAGTCTCCATGCACGCAGGGAGAACTTTCACATTCATTCAAATCACTTTCACCTGTACACGGATAAAAAGTTGAGTAAAATTCGATCAAAAATATTTCATCAAAAAAATAAATGAGTAAAACTTACAAAAAGTGCCGGTGTAGCCTAAGCTGCATTGACAAACTGGAGATACGCCGGTAGTCAAACAAAAGCCTCCATTTTTACAAGGCTCAACTGCACAGAAGGGAATATCACACAAAGCACCCTGTCGTTTCGAAAATTCGATAAAAAAATGAGAAATTTTCATTTTGATAAAAATGGATAATTTTTTGTAAAACATACTTGATATCCTGGTCGGCATGAGCATGTGAAATTATTTCCTGTTGTTGAATCTGAAAATAATGATAAAAATAATTGAGACTTTTTCTATGTATTCCAAATGTATGTGGCTTGAATGCGTACTGTGTCCATCAATGCAAGCAAAGCTACCAGTCTTGCAAGGCTTGTTTTCGCATGTCACCAGCTTAAGAATATCACATTGTGGCCCATCATATTCCTCTGTACAAGTACACGTATATGATGCAAGCAGGTCTGTACAATTTCCTCCATTGTGACATGGTTGCGATTCACATTCGTTGATTTCTAAAAGAGAATTTAAATTTTAAATAGTCTGCACATGTGTGATAATGATCATAACAGTGGAAATTTACCAGTTTCACAGTGCATTCCAGTGTAACCTTGTTGAAAAAATAAAATGAGAGGATATTGTAAATTAAAACGATGATAAATCTTGGGCAATCAACAGAGACAAGGATAATTAAAAAGTATAATTTATTTCTCACCTGGAACACATTTGCAAGAATAATTTGCAACGAGATCAATGCATGTTGAATTATTCAAGCATACAGCGGTAAGACATTCATCCGTGTTTTCTGAGCAATCGTCCTGTTCACAAATCGATATTTTTTTTCAAATTAAAATGTTTATATACAATTACTGCTTATTTAACACAAAGTAAAACTGTACCTGTTCATAACCGGCGGGGCATGTGCATGCATAGTCATCGTTGGGATTCGTACAAATACCACCATTTCGACAATCCGATTGGAAACATAAAACGCAACCTTCTTTTGGTTTGGTTGAGTTCAATCGAAAACTTGAAGGTGGTCTATTCTTCTCGTTGTAAATTTCGTCATGTGGAAAGAATGGTAAAAGGTATCCGCCTATGCGAGCCTCTCCAACGCATCCTTAACAGAGAAATATATGACAAAAATGAATAAAAGTCTAAAGATGATTTATAACGGATTTAATACCTTTAAACGCGGCACCTTCATCGTCTCCAATTAATTTTGAATCGATTGCTGGCTCCAACCCACCCAAATAGATTAAATTTGTGCCTGAAAGTAAATTATACGCATTTTATTATTCTTGATGAAAAACAGTTAACTTGAAATTTTGAATTTGAAGTATACAAACCTGAAAACAATTCAACAAATGCATTTTGATCAATCTCCGCTGACGTTGACTGTTGAGTATCGTATGCTTCATCATATCCTTTAAAATGTGCCTTAAGCACATTATCTTGAACATTAATAACTAGAGTTTGCCAATCATAGTTAGAATTTTCTTGGGTGAATCTTTTGATTTCGGGTAGATCGCCAGTTAAATTCCATAGTAGTGTCACTTGATTCTTATAAATAGCAATTTCAAAGTATTTTCTTTGATTTTGAGCATAAAGCAATGTTCCCCCCGTCTTTGTTCTGTACGTAATTTCGATTGAACCTTTCAGTTTCAATTCGTTTGATTTGATTGGTTCGATTTGATGGAATGTGAATGCCAATGGATTCATTTTATCACCTTGGAAGGTGACATTAGTCTGACACTCAAAACCGTCGTCTAGATTTTGACAGATTCCATTTCCTGAAAAAATAGCACAAAAACGGTTCATTTTTAAAAAAAATGTCACACTCTATACCATTTTTTATTTCAAACTCACCTGGACAAGTGGTCAATTCACAGAATTGCGTGTCTTGACAATAACGACCCACATATCCCCGTGGACAAATGCAAACAAAATCATTCCATGTATTTCGGCATGTTGCTGAATGTAGGCATGGGTCATGTCTGCACAAATCGTCCGATACCTCACCAGCCAAAATGGATGTATCATCAAAGTACGCGATGCCCAATCGTTTTGGGAGTCTCAAGCTTTTATCTTGAAGCGGAAACAGTTCAACAATCATCGACTGTGAACCATTTGATATCTGGATATCTTGTATAATTCCTTTGAAATAGTCCTTGTCGGAGTTCACCAGTGATATTTCATTTTCACTGTCATCGTCTTTCGATTGATACGCAGTCGGTGGGCCACCCAAATACAAATTTTCAGCATCCAATGGTCCAACCGAACTAAGTGTTTTTCGAAAATATTCAGTACCGTTGATTTTGACCTGAACAAGAGTTTGATTACGAATCACTTGCAGAAGATGGACGAATCCATTATCTAGCCGATTGCCACCAACTGGTTGCTCTTCATAGCTACCGTTTATTTGAAATTTAACCAATAATTCACCACCATTCAATTTGGCCGAAACACATGAAAGATTACCACCGCCCGAAGCTTTTTTGGGATCGCTTCCAATGTAAAACACATGACCTGTGGGCTGACGCGTTCTTACAAACATTGAAATATCAACCACACTGCGTAACATACGTCTGGCAGATTCTGTTACATTGACAAAAACGACGGAATGTGTAGTATTTTCATTTCCGAATGTTGCCGCTGTTATGTTGTATTCACATTTATCGCCGAGATGAGGTCGCCGGCAACTACATTTAAATACAGACCATTCGTCAATACATTCGCCATTAATCCCGCACGGATTTGGATCGCATTGCGGATTTCGATGGCAACCTAAAAAAAAGATTAATTAATTAACGGCTCAGTTTGTTTCACAACACTACGAGTACATACCTGGTTCTATATTTTCCAATGTTTGATTTGGAATTTTCTCCAACGGGAATATCCATTGACCATTGATCGTAATATCTTGCATACAACCAACAAAACTGGATGCCGCGTGAGTTAGGTGCCTCAGGTACGTCGTTAGACGTGGAATAGATCCACCTTAATAAGTGATTGAAGTCGAAATGATTACCATGATTTTTAGCATTCTATCGTATTGAGTTACTTACCAACATACGTTGTAGGAAATACGGTGTAACTTATACTTGAATCATATTGTGTAATTGGATAGATTGTTGTCTCTTCATTGGCCGATAAAAGCAAGTGTGTCGAGTTAATGGCAACGACAACTCTATGCCATTGGCTATTATTTAAACCACTTCCAATGAATACACCTTCCCATTTGTTGAGCTTCATAAAGAATAAAATAATTATTATTACTAAAACGATATGATGGTGGTGATATTACAATACTAACCAAAGAAGAATGAAGATTCAGCCGGCCGTTTACTAATTCCAGAATAAATCGATTAAGACCGGTTTCAACTGAACCGCCTCCGCTGCCAAAGACCAAAATGCCATTTGGCAAAGTTGTTTGGAATCGCAAACTGATGTCGTACCCTTCTGCACGGTTGGTGTAAACAGTGACCAAGCTCTGTTTGTTAAGTGATAGCGTTGTGTCTTTCTCACATCTTTCACCAGTGAAACCATCAACACAACTGCAATTGAAATGGTGCTGGGTCTCATTTTCCAGTGATGGTGTGCAAAGTCCATCGTTTAGACAGGGAAAATTTTGACACCCAATCAACATAACAGAACAGTTTCTACCACCCCATTCTGGATCACATTTGCAATCATAGTAACCTTAAAAAAATAAAATAAAAACGTCTTAATCGGCATGCGCATGATATGTGTCTAGTAAATGATTTCAACTTTATAAAGTCATAAATTAAAAATTGCAATATTGCCATTTTCCAATCTAAGGTTGGTTCTTACCAATGCGATCAAAACATTTCCCATGAATACACGGCTTATACGCTTCACATTCGTCAATTTCTATTTCGCACAAGGTTCCTTCATATCCATTTTCACAGCTGCATGTAAATTTGTTGACCTAAACGAGAGAATGTATATTATTTTAAATATACGACTCTATGAATGAAATTCAACTTTAGAATCTTTGGAGTTTTGTTCTATATTACGGGTATTCAATTTCAAATATTCCCAATTTTTTTAATTATAAATCTACAAATATCTTTGTGAATTTTATCTCCAAAGAGAAACTAATTTTTATAAAACAATAAGAAGTTGTTTTGATCGAAGCAAAAAACATAAAACGACCTCAAATGCACTTTTCATACATTATAAGCATAAATACTGTTTTTCAATCAATTGCTTCAATAGCACTAACCGAATTGATTTTGGAGTTTTTGTTTTCTGATATTAACGAGTCGTTAACGAAAAAAAAAATGCTAATTGAATGTCAAGTTTTACGACTGACATCATGTTAACAATGCTCAAAAACTTGCCTGACATTTTCTTGATTTTCGTAACAAAATTAAAACATTTCGTCGATGATAAAATCCACAAATTGTGGTCTGCATTCACATGTTTAGATGCAAAATGTTTGTTAAATTACAAAATGAATGGAATAAATATGAATGAGTCAATGAGTGTTAAAGTGTTAGTTATGGCAAGCGTATGCCCCAAAATTACCTCATCATTACATATTCCATGTATGCATGGGTCTGATGCACATTCATCGATATTAATCTCGCAGTTGTTGCCCTTTATTCCTGGTACGCAAACTATAAATGAAATTCAACGTAGTAAATTCATCGGATATCAGTGAGAGTGTTAATCATATTCAGAATAAATCTTCATCGGTACATACCACATTCATATCCACTTGCATTTTCATAAGAGAATTTCTCATAAAATATTCGTGGCATCTCTATGTCTGTGTGTTGGTTTGATAGAGCGTATAGAGTTTTATTTGATCTTTCCAAACATGTTCCATTGTTCTGGCAGGGATCAGTCGCGCATTCATCTATGTCGATTTCGCACATTTTGCCACTATATCCTGGATAGCAGTTGCACTATAGAAAAAAAACACTCAATTATTCTAAGAAAACTTGTGTAAAATATACGAAATCGAAAAATATCTATTGAATTTACATGATAGTCGTTGATTTTGTCAGTACATTCCCCACCTGAAAATACAAAATGCGATAAACACGTAAAATAACAATTATCATATGATGCAATTAAATGAGATGTTGAAATCGAAATATAAACGCAAATATTTTGTCATATTTACCATTTACACAAGGTGAAGATAAACATTCGTCAATGTTATTTTGACAATTATCTCCTGTAAAACCGGTGCCTGTTCCATATAAATATAGAACAAAATAAATGAATTACTTTTTAGCATTTTTGTGTTATTCGGACTTTTAAAATCAATATGTTCATACCTGAACAGTTACATAAAAAGCCACCCAACATATCTTGACATTGACCTCCATGTTGACAGGGCTGTGACTCACAATCATCTGTTAATAAATAGGGAATGTTTAAATTTTTTGTCATTTTAAGTTTCGGCAAAAAAATGTAACTACTTTAATATTATTATCATTTTGCTGCTTTCTGTGAGTATCTCAAATGGGTTTTTTGATTTTGTAATTACCTATATCAATTTCACAATGTTTTCCAGTCATCCCGTTTATGCACATACATTTATATTCGTCAATTCCATCAACACACGTAGAACCCTTGAAGCAGGGACTACTGGCACAGTCATCAATATCGTGAGCACAGTCCTTCCCTTCATACCCCGGTGGACAAACGCACTTGAAGTCATTAACCTATCAAAGAGGTAAAACTCTTTCAGTATTTAACTCGAAATGTATTGCCATTTTCAAAGTGTCTATCACCTTATTTATACATGTTGCATTATTTTTACATGGTTGACTTAAACACTCATCAACATCGCTTGAGCAATATATACCCGTATAACCTGGTTCACAATAGCATTTAAAGGTTCCAGGCTGATTTACACAAATTCCATGAACACAAATGTTCGGATTTTTTTTACATTCGTCAATATCATTTTCGCACAATGTTCCGTCGAATCCATCCGGGCAAATACACGCAGACGAATTTCCATTGCATGAACCACCATTCAAACAGGTGCAATCTTGACTTGAAATGGATTTACATTGTACACCAGTTGAATCGGATTCACAATCATATTCTTTATTCTCACACATTTCTCCACTAAATCCTCTTGGACAAATACACTGAAACGATTCGTTCCGATTGATGCATGTACCACCATTGTCACAAGGTTGCGTCACACATGGATCCATTAACTGTTCACAATTGAAACCAACAAAGTTGGACGGACATTCACAAACATAGCTGCCGTACGTGTCATAACAAACACCTCCGTTTAGACACAAGTTGGCATTTCTTTTACACTCATTCACATTATTTTCACATAGTGGCCCCGAATATCCAGTGTTTGAACAATTACAACGAAAGCCTGCCACTTCATCTTCGCAAATTCCGTTATTTTGACAGGGATTAGACTCACAATCGTCTTTATTCACCTGAAAAATACAAAAATTCACATGAAAATATAAATAAAAATTCGAATTTAATGAATTATTACTTCGCATCTGGCTCCAGTAAATCCTTTCGCGCAATCACACTCAATTTTCGAAGTGCCGTCAACAACGCGACAAATGCCATTATTTAAGCATGGCCGATTTTCACACAAAGGATGTATCGTGATTTCGATTTCGCAATGAGCGCCGGTAACACCTGCTGGACAATTACAAGAGTAATCACCACGGCTGTCTTCAATACATTTTCCAGAGTTGCACGGATTTGAATTGCAAGGTGATCCTTGATCGATTTCGCAGTTTTTCCCCGAATATCTAGCCGTACAATGACACACATATGTGTCTGCTTGAGAAACACAAACTCCCTTCTGCATGCATGGCTCATGAACGCAATAATCAACTGGAGTTCGTACTAACACATCGTTTTGAGTGCATGGACCTTGCATCAAAGGACACGGTCCAAATTGAATTGGATGATTTTGAACACTTGAACTAAAATTCAGGCCTATGAATTCAAAAAAAAGCAATGTGTTTGATTACAAAGACTTATTTTGAATCTAAAATAAAAAAGTGAAAATTTTACCTGGACCATGCAGCATACAGCCACTATATGTAGTAGCCAATATAAGTATGGCAGAATCATCACTGGGTGCATCGGTTAGAAACAGAGTGTTGTATGTTGAATTGGCAATTGTTGATTCTTTTCGGTCGATCAACAACTTCAAGGTTCCCATTTGCGGAAGGAACTCAATGGTATGCCATTTATTGTCTAACAAATTTGTAGTGATTCGTGCCTCAGTATGAGCATTTGGCGTGACCAATGAAATAGACACATAATCGGCATAAATCGACAATAAAAATGTTCGGCCGCCATACCTCTGTGAAATCAATTCACCGCCTGAAAAATAAAACCAATATGGTCTCATTAAAATAATACCTCATAAGCTATTGTTACTTATTAGTAATCGTTTTCGGTCTTATGCAAGTAAATTGTACAACTCTGTTAACATTTTATTTGTTTGTGCAACATTGAATATGAGGCACCAATCGAATTCGCATTACAATGAAACGTGCATTAGAATGTAATCAATTCAAAAGCATTTTTTCCTATTTGCAGCAATAAAGTGTAACAAAGTTGCCACAGAAAGATATTTCATCAAGATTCAGCATGACAGCCACGGGGAATGCAACACTCCTCTATTTAGTTTATCATACGCCAAAACACAAACGACTGAACTCAACCTCTATACTTTCAGTGAATTTTATTGTAATCGCGACATTTACATTATTGATTTTGATGTTTGCATGGAAACTGTTAAGTAGATTCACATTATGTTTGGATTTTAATGTAATTTTTTTATTACATTAAACTTAGTTATTACTTTACTTCAATTCAATAAACCGCTAAATATTTACCTTTACAACTTCTTATGCTGAACGCAGAGTGTTTCCACATTGGCATTGGTGTTAACAGTCGTAAATAAGACGATCCATTGAAATAAGCTTCTCGATTTTCATTTGCTTCTGTTGTTCCAGTCACGTGCGGTGTACAGGCTAAAGAAATCAATATTGAAAATTTATACACATTCACCGCATACATGTATTCTTCGCCCAAACCATCTATGAAAAATCCAATAAAGTTGCTACCGAAAAAACCTAATCACATGATCAGGTGATGTTTCATGAGAAAATCCAATTGATTGATTTAATATTCTTCTTTTATCTTGAAATCACACACTGAATTCGAAATATTTAATGGAAAAAATGCGCATTCTCATTACATAGATAATATCTAGTAAAGTATGCAAGTACATTGGCCCATTTCTCGTTTATTCCGTTCACAGGCATAAAACAAAACTGTTTTTTTCACATTTGATGATCTATTTGACCTAGAAAAACATGTAACACATAGTTTTTGACTTTTCAGCGAAATATTACATCTTCGGAAAAATCAGCAATCAATCAAAAAGGTCAGAAGATATGATGAGTTTAAGAAACATAAATAACAATAATAACTGCCATTTTTCAATCTATATGCGCGTGTCAAACAATCTACCTTACGCAGAAAAAACAGCACACACGCATACACACATAAGTTCACTAACACATACGCACTATTTGTACTATAACTAAACACCTTTATAACCTGCGTGCGAACGGTACGTGTATAAACGATGGGAAATTACAAACACAGGTAAACAACAATACATAACTTTGTGAACGTGTTGAACGTACTATAAGCGTTCTTTGAGACGTGTGTAATATTGGTGATTGAGGGCGGAATACATGAAAAATTAATTTTTATATGCATTATGTACTTTCCAATCTACTTTTTTGTTCATTATTATTCTTGCAATCAATTTGGACTTTATAGGTTTTCTTTTTTAGACAAACTTTACTTCTTTTTAATTTGATTATTTTGTCCTTACCGATGAAAATAGCCACTGAACAGAGGCCCCAAAAAGTAATCTGACTCATATTGTTGTTCCACACATTTGTTAAATATACATTTAAATTCTTTATTTTGCACAATCGAGAATAATTTTGATTATATTTTGATCCCACAAACACACACAAAAAAAAAACAAATTATAAAATAAAAAATTAAGGCCCACTATTGATGAAACGTATAAATAATAACACAAAACAGTACCAGAAAAAAGAGAACAAAAATTGAACAATACAAAACTTCTTGCACTCAAGTTACCAACTAACTGAAGTTGCTGTACACTACTTTACAATGTTTGTCTAAAGCTTGTTAACAAAACGACATCTATTACGCTACTCTATTTCATACATGGTAAGCATGTATTTGTTGTTTATGCCGCTTTTATGTGTTGATCATTCTTAAGTTTTGTTCACAGTGCATACTGCAAGTGTATATTGAATGAGTTTGTTTGTAGATACCTGTTGTTAGTTCCATTTTCCATTTCATTCACATTTGTGGTTTTGAATGAATCATTGAATACATAACAAGAAAGAGACTTGTTTTTGCATTCCGAAAATAAAAAAGACATTCCGTTATTTGCTTTAATTATAATTTGGTTTTATTTATTTTGAATTAGGTGAATGAATACTTACAAGAGAAACATTTACTTACATACATTTATTACCTTCATTTAACTGCTAAAATGTTGAGCAAAAAATAAAGGCACATTATTTCAGAAATAAGATTGTCATATAATTTATTACTACGGAAAATAAGTTAATACATTTTGATTTCTACATTTTAAACGTTTGTGATTTGATCGGCTAATCAATATCAAGAATGATGGCTCCACGACTCATATCTTTTTCAACTTGTAAATGTATATATTTTGAAAGTGTAGAAAATCGACGATTACCATTCCAACTTCCTTTAAATTAATATCGTTAATAAAAAATAATCTTATATATAGACATATTTCATATGTTCAGTTGATTAGATTTTTTTTTTTTGAAAATTCGTAATAATTGATGACATTAGAAGAATGATAAAATATTAGTAATGTTTTAACCGAATGTCAACCAAAGTTGGTTATGATAACGTAAGCAAATTTTTAAAATATTCACTTGAATGAAAAAAAAAAAGCAACAGAAACAAAGATCCTTGATAAATTCATCTTTACAAAATCTATGGATGAGACGCAATCGCTTTAAACTGATAGACAAAAAATAATCAAAAAGTATAGAAAGCAATACGTACACGAAAATGCATGAATGTATAATTCTTGAATGAAAAGTAATTCCGTACACTCAACAGACTGAATGTAATCCAACGTGTAAAAAACACTCTCTCCAAATATTACGATGCCTCGTCGAGTGAGATTCACGTCGTCGGATTAGATTCCTTTTATCGAAATGGGCGGATTTTTGTTATCGCATGGAAATCTGTTTTTTTGTGGCGTGTGTTTTTCTATTTCTAAGAGAGCTGACACTTGTCTGTGTATATACCGTCAAAAGATCTGAAAAATAGCCATGCTACATTCTATCGTTGTTAAATAAGAGTTATTCATATTGATATAGTATATTCAATATCCGTTGTCTTTGGTATGTGTCTCATCCTAATTAGATATTGCTAATTTCCTTCTTTTACATTTGTAAATAAACAAATGAGGTAGCTCCGCTACTATTAATTTTTGCTATATGTAATTACCAAATTACAAATCAAGTGAATTTTTCTAAGCAGTAGCAACACTTTTTTTGGAAAAGTTTATTTTTGAGTCTAATGCGGTCTATGCATATTATGTGAATGTGACTCAATTTTCTTCTTACCGTGAATCGGTGATGTTGGCGCCGATGTCGATTCATTATTACCTTGGCCGTCATTATTTTCACTATCATCAATGTGTGATTCCGCTTCAATAATCCGTCCTCTGTTATTTAAAAAGTCACGGATATGTTGAACAATCAACTCAATCGCAACTGGAGAAGAAACAAATAATTTCATAACTATCACCCTGAAATAATATTGTTCGTAAAACCTTTGAGAAGATTATACATGCTAAAAAAATTGTTATGAGAAGCTTATAATAAATAACACAAAATCAAAAGAAAGACTAGTACGAGATGAATTTCTATTTAAATTACTCGTTCACAGTGCACACCAAAAAAATGTTCGATAATGAAATGGCTAAAATCTACCTTAATAATGATGAAAAGTCATGAATAAGCAAAATAATACAGCATGCTTTCAATGAACGCAATTGTTATTGTTAAACTTGCCAAAGATGTAACGCCATCAAGAGAAGCTGCATATAATAATTTTGAAAACAGTTGCTGTGCATTGTTACAGTTTTTGGACACTATTTTGATAGTTCGCATTACTGGTATGAGTTTTTTTTTTGTCGAAAAAATCAATGTTTTTAGTAAGTATAAAATGATCGTGTAATGAACTGGTTTTATTTTTTTTATATTTCTATTGTATTTATGCTATGCTGTATCGTCCACCCTACAATATAGGGGCTTAAATAACATGCTATGCTTTATGTTGACAATTCACATTTTAATAATAATATTTTGTTAAATGATCATGTTTGTTTTATTTACTTTGGTTGTTGAAACATTTCTGATTTTATTTTTGGCGCCAAATTTTGGCGGCTAGAAACCAATTAGTTATTTTTTATTTTTTAGAAATTCGATGATTTGAACATGGTCTTAATTTTGCTAAATAAGATGAATATTTTGGTTTGTGGGCAAATTCACACTTGAAAAAGTAGTGATCTTGCACTTTTTTCTAGTTCAAGTTCTAGATATAATATCTTTTTTTTATTATGAAAACTTATAAAATATTTCATTTATTTGTATTTTTTTATGTTTTAAAAGATTTCTCTGCAGAATTATCAATTAGATGATTTGAAAAGAACATGTACCTTTCACATCATATCTAGATGATTATGCAAACTGGTGAGCTATAACAAAAAACCTTCTTCAGCAGAAAAACATCAAGTGCTGGTTTTACAACATTGCTGATTACAATAGTTGTGTTTTATCTTGTATGATTAGTTAGCCAGAATTCACCACCAAAAAATATGTAAAAAAGTTATACGTTCTTTTCAAATATATTCACAGACATTATATCGACAATTTTTAATTAATAAGATGCATTAAGAGAAAAATAAGTATTTTTAAAATGACAATATTGTTTTAATGCAGACAATAATTTGTAATCGCATAATCTAAATTATGAACTTGAAACTGTGCTGAGCAATTTCCATCATGGATCTGCTTCAAGTCAAAATTATCAAGTATTTTCGATTTTTCGATTTATGTGGACCTTTTTCAGACACCAGGTAAATTCGATCATGTTTTGGCACTTTTTCCATGTATTGTTATGGTGCAATTAAATTTGCACTGCAAATATTACTATTTGTTACCATTTTGCACGATTTCTGCCGAATATTGGTTTGGTGTGAAACGTTGTGGAAAATTATCGAAATAATATAAAATAATATGGCCCAATGATGAGCACCTTTTTTTGGAAAGAAGTAAATGCGAAAAGAAAACCAAACCTTTTTCCAATTAATAAGTAAGACATGCTTGGTGGTAGAAGTTTGGATAATTGGTACTTATATGAGGCCTATAATTTTACATAAACCTACGCTCTTTTTATACCATTTTCTTTGAAATCGTCGTTA
This sequence comes from Contarinia nasturtii, assembly GCF_009176525.2. NCBI lineage: Eukaryota > Metazoa > Arthropoda > Insecta > Diptera > Cecidomyiidae > Contarinia > Contarinia nasturtii. The sequence goes on along the minus strand of NW_022198211.1, from coordinate 523,190 downwards.
CCGTTGGATAATTGGTACCCTTTCGGCTGCAAAATCGTATCGCGTATGTGATGAACAATTAATTCAATAGCAACTGCATATTATTAAATAAGCGCATACAGGGATTTCCAACGAGACAAATTTCAACCGAAAAAAAAAAAATAAACAAAAAATGAAAATAATAAATCATACTGCTGTGTTTAATAGAAAAGGATTTATTCCCGAATCAACTTGATAAATAAATATATGTGAATTAAAGCAAATTCTATGGGGAAAGGTTACATAATCGTCGAATCCGAAAATTCCAATTGTATTTGATTTTAGTCACTATTTTAAAATCACAAAAAGAGACTTGAACTTCCATTTCATTCAAAACTTAAACGGCAAATTTCAAATTTCTCATTGTGATTAAACAGTTCGTTCTCATTTGAAAACTTGACAAAACACCAATGAATCTGGTTAACTAACTACGTTTGTGTTAATATCTATTTTACTTTGGATTTTTGTATTAGCGGAATTGCGATGATTACGAAAACCGAATTGAATTCGTCTTTCCCTTTCATGCATGCATTTTAATTTTCAATACGAAAAACAGTAGAATCGACTATACCACTACTAAAATATGAAAATTCCACTTGAAATTTTCCGTTTTTAATAACTTTAATAAAATGGAATAGACACGGAGAAAAATATACACACCTGAATTGTCAGCACCTCTTGGGATAATGACATCAGCAAATTTCTTTGTCTGTAAGCAAAGCAATAACTTATTGTCTATGGGCCGTTCGAATAGAATTCACAACAAAACTTACAGGCGAGCAAAATTCTTCAAACGCTGGTTTCACCAAGGTCATATACTGAAACGGAAGGTATTTTTGTTTTATATCGATTGGATTATTCATTAAACTGTTTGATACATACCTGCGTCAAAATATGTTCCAAGTCACGACCACGCTCAGTTATATCTCGAACCACTAAATTAGAAAATATTATTAGAATTTTACTGACATAAAGTAAGTCATCTCCACAGAAGCAACTAATATACACTTAGATGACGTACGTTTAAGTTAGATATTTTACTACATGGTACATAACTTTTTGTACATTTTTTTGTATCACGTCAAAGTCAAAGGAACATAAGATTTCGTTGGTAATAAAACAACAAAATGGAAGTGTAACTACAACCATATGGTGCAACTGGTTCATTTTCAACGAAATCTCACATCAATTCAATTAGATTAGAATTAAATTGATCTTTAGGAATTTTGAAAACTGTTGTGTTAAGCTATAGAAGTGTGGTTGAAATCAATCGAATATTGTAATTGCATGAATGAAAGTAGAATTTCAATACCTCTGCGCGAAAGACGCGTATCCGAATCTATGAATTGGAAAAAATAAAATAAGCCATTTAGTTTTATAAAATGTCGCATTTAATGTACCTGTATCGACAAATAGCTTCATGTGAAAGAGATCTCTGATGGCTGGAAAGTAGAAAACTAAAATTCCTTCAAATAGTACAACGTCAGCTGGATATATAACCAAATGGTTATCAGGACATCTAAAACAATTAACGTATAAACAATTTGTTGAACAATGCCAACCTGATTGTACAATTATACAATACTTACTGAGCGTTACTTTTATAATCATAAACAGGGATAACCACTTTCTTCCCAGCAAGAATTTTCTTCAATGTTTCAAGAAGGTGTTCTTCATCGAAAGCCGATGGATGATCAAAGTTGAAGAGACCCTTTTCAGCTTTTGCTCTTTCAGCAGGGCCCAACTGACGGTAAAAACTGTCTTGGCTAATGCTGACAACCTACACAAAATGTCAAATTAATTTCAAAGTGATACTAAAATGACTAAGGAAATCGATTACCTGACGTTCTGCTTGTCCTAGTTCTGATTGACCCAATTGTTCCATTATTCGTTTACAAACAGTCGACTATAAAATAAAATTAAAAATAATTTCATAGAATCACTACGTCCAATGTCAATTGATGATGAATACCTTTCCACTAGCCGTTCCCCCAGCAACTCCAATCAAAAATGGAGTTTTTGGTTCTAAATTACTAGGGATTCCATTTAATTTAATAACATCTGGTTCGTTCGACATTTTTAAGCTTTTCAAAATCCACAATAATGTAAAAGGCAAGTTTTACTTCTATTTACGTTCTATTCTTTTATTTGGCTGAATGACAACTGAGAATTTTCATGAAAAGTTGCCTTTACACAACGTGCAATGTATATATATATAAATAGAAGGTCCAAAAATTGTCTGTCAGTTACTTTTTGACAACGAAAATTAACTATAGATGTCATCTCAGTCACTGATTTTTCTAGCGCAATATTTAAATCACTATATTTTCCAGCATTTTTCCGAAATTGTATAGGAAAATCTAATAAAAAGAAAATTGTTTGTGTTTGTTCTCTGCATGAGTTTATTTTGTTTTCTTGTAATCTTCAATCTTCCAAAAATACAGTTAAACTCAATTTCTCCTGTTAGAACGATAGGCATGTTATTTTTCGGTTCTATCTTCATATGTGCCAAATGTTTTATTTATTTATTCATAAAGTGTCTTTTCAACAGCATTAAAGATTATATTTTTACATATTATTCAAAGAAAAAACAAACCTGGTATTCATTTAGAAAACTCCGAACATAATTTTTTTTATCATTAATGTTAGTAATGTAGGGGCAGAGTGGCTAATATGACTACTGCAAGAAATCCAGCACCATATAGATTATGGCAGAAATCATTAAAAAAATGTAGCATACAATCGGCTGATCACCGATTTATCTGAAATAACTGATCAACAGAAACTGCTCCACTAGGACGTAAAGGCAGACAATATATTTGGATTTTGTCATCTGTATCATCGCCTAACGTTATTCAGATGAGCTGAAATATCCATATGACAAAAACCAAATATATTGTCAGATGTCAGGAAATAAAGAAAAATGTTAGTAAATCGAGAAAAGTCTTTGAGCCCCAGAACTCTTCGAATAAATATTAGAAGCCACATAAAAGACTTTAGATTTGTTTGTCACATGTGTGCTTTGAAAGGTAGATAAATATTATCTCTTCGGGTTTTTCTACTTCCATCAAGCAAACAATTATTTCAAGCTATAACATGTATTGAGGATCGATCCAAAGAAAATTACTATGAATAATTAAAAAACACCTCTTTCAAAAAGAAATCTAAATCGCGAAATTTAGGGTATGTATCATTTATTGACCGTTAAAATTTATGTAATGCAAAAAAAAAAAAACATTTGATTTTTTTTTTTTGGGTTGCGAAAAATAATTCGAAATCATATAATACGATTTTAAATATTCTTGTGCGCACCAGAAGCTACTTTGGAAAAGTATACCGATTACTCGCTTGTTTGCTTTTTTTTGCATGAATTTATTTCGCTTCATCGTTCAAATAATTTGCAAGTTAATCACATTGTTCCGTACAATTTGTATGAAATAAAAGTGTTAACTACAGCACTAAAAATGTGTTCGATTTCGTTTCAAACTTAATCGATCATTTGAAATTATTTTCATTCTTGTTTTGATATTTATTTCGAATTTGATAGAACTATTATCGATTAAATCGAAAAGTACGGGTTCATCTACACTGTGACTTGCCAGAAGTTATAAAGGAAATGAATGTTCAATTAAAAAAAGGCGATAGGTTCAAATTCTCAACAACAAAAAATATTTTAAGACTGAAATTACTCCGGAAATTATTTGAAGACGTATAAAGATACACTTTCCAATTGAAGAAAAAGAAATGAGCGTTTGAAAATTTATCAGAAGCATTTTTAGGGTAAAATCGAACTATTTCATTGTTGCGGGTGCGGCTGCATTAATAAAAATGGTCCTGAATTTGGGGGTTGCATGTATTGTGTAGCTACCACAGGTGGACCATTCATAACGGGAATCACTTGAAATTGTTGTGGAGCTTGATATTGTGTTGTGCCCGCTGGCTGAGGACCTTGATGAAATTGCTGCAACAACAAAATATTATCGATTATTGAGATTACATGAGAGAAATGAGTTTTTAGTTATCTACCTGTTGGTGTGGTTGGCCAGGTGAGGGCGTTGTCGAGGGTGGAGTCGCAGTCAAGTACTGTAATTGTTGGGGTTGGTGAGGAGTTTCCGGGTATCTATTCAGAACCTATTCGACGAATTCATATATTCATTTGATTAAGTTGGTGAAAATTGAATAAAAAAAGTATGCAATTTGTATTTTGTTTACCATATGCGCATACGGTCCTTGAAATGTTTGTGGATGAGCTTGCGGATAAGGTGAAATATAGGGAGCCATCGGTGTGGCAACGTGTAATGGCGCCCCGGTTACTGCGGAGGCAGCAGCTACTTGAACTTGAGAAACAGGCACTGAAAATTATTTTAGTCGATAAGAGATATTGAACGTGAGTTCATTATAATTATATGCTTACATTGATTCTTTCGTTCATATCCTGATTTTCTAAGTCCCATTGAAGCTCCTGAATAGGCTAGAATAGTTGCGATCAAATGATATTTTAAATAAATAAAAATTTAATTCACTGAAATATGCATGCACTTACCAAGTGCTTGCTGAGCATGTTGTGGAGTTGGGTAGGCTTGTTGTTGTTGAACAAAGTATGCCATAGTCATAACGGGACCTTGTGTAACATGTTGATTGGGAATTTGTTGTGGCTGGGGAGTTGGCTGTTGTGGTGGATGCATTGGTATTTGATTTTGCTGTGCGACAGCGGGAGCAATATTTGGATGAACTGATTGAGTGATAACTGAAAGACATAGTCATGACATGTTTATTTTAAAATTCTGTTGATTTCTTCGAATATTTTCGAAATATTTTCTCTGATGAATAATAAACTCACCATTATTTGGTTGTGTGCCTGGTGTTTGGGGCGTATGGGGTCGCGATGAATTTGGTGTTACCGGAATTCGAGGTGTGAACGGCTTTGCCGCAGGATTTAAAGTATACTTTTTCGGTGCACTCATCTGTTTGTCAGATGAAATTGAATCATTTGCTACGCTGCCAGGTGTTTGCTTTTAAAACGTAAAAAATAGTATAAATCTCTGAATTACCAATCACTTTTTGTAAACAAAATATACTTACTGGTGTGGATGATGTAGGAGGCGAATTGCTAGACGAGCTTATATTTGAAATTTGTTGTGTGGTTTGTGAAGAAGGAGACTGATATTCTTGATGTGGCTCGGGTACATTTGGAGTTGATCGTTCTATTTCTCCTACGTTTAGTTTATAGAAAAATATATTTTCATGAGTTGAACTTCAAATTTCTTTCTAAGTAATATGCTTTAACCATCCCAGTTTCGCAATTCTAAATGAAAACATGTGGAAAAAAACATAAAAATATATATTTGTTCTTACGTATAGGTTGTTGTTGTTGTTGTTGTTGATGCTGCTGTTGTTGTTGTTGTTGCTGCTGCTGCTGTTGTTGTTGTTGTTGCTGCTGCTGCTGCTGCTGCTGTTGCTGTTGTTGTTGTTGTTGTTGAGCAGGTGGTGATGACGATTGTTGATTTTGTGCTGTAGCAATACCTATCGATTGTGATTGAACTGAAACAAAGTGATCATTTTAAAAGAGATTTTATAAGTTAAACGTTAAACAAAAGTTCATAGACATATTTGTACGGTAAAAATTGTACTTAATACGTTATTGATTAAATTACCTGGTGGTTTCTGAGCAAGTAGCGGCTGTTGCGGCTGATTTTGCGATTGCGTTTGTTGAACAACGCTTACGTATGACTGTGCGGGCTGCTCAACCTGTAAGCATATTTGTGTTAATTTTATTCTTAAAAGTAACTTGAGCTAAATTGAAAAATACCTTAGCATCCGGTAATTGATTCGTATTACTGCTACTTGGAGTTGATCCAGGTTTTGACTATTGAAAAAAAAAATTATATTAATATTTAATGAGTGAAATTGCAATCGCAGCTTAAATAAACAATTAATGAAGTAAGAGCTTATTGCTTAAATCTTATTACTTGTTGTTGCGGAATCGATCTCTTATCATCAGGATTCATGTTAGAGATTGTTGACTCGGTAGATGACTGGCTAGTATATTGCTTTAATGGATTTACGTATGGTTTTGAGAACGGTTTTGATTGATTTGCATTTTCTTCAAGTGACGGTCTCAATTCTGGTTGATTCTGATGTTGTGATGGTTGATTTTGCTCCTAAAAATCAAGTAGTAATTAAATCACGTTTTTTTTGTTATTTATTTCAATTTCAAGAAATTCCTCTTACATTTCCACGCTGTCCCTTCGATGAATTAAGGATGAAATTTTGTTTGAATTTCCGGAAGTCAGCAATTTGTTCATCACGTTGTGGAACTCTTTGAACTCTTTGTGGTTGTGGCGGAGGTCCAACCTGTTGCTGCTGTTGAATTACCATATGTGCTGGCATATTCTGCTGACTATCTTGAGCTATCATCGGAGAATTGTGATACATTCGTACCTATGACGTATAATGATATTTTTTATTAGATTTACTTCAATTGCAACACAATATGATTTGATTTTTTGTTTTTTTGTTTTCTACCTGTGTTTGATGTGGTGGAGGACCTTGATGAGATGGAGGTGGCATTTGATTTATTTGAGACGTAACCAACATTTGACTATTGCTATTATTGGTACTGATTGCTTCTGAAAACGTGGGTAAATTTCCAGTTTGAACTATTTGTTGATTCGGAAGGGGATAATGACGCATTCCACCTCGTTGAGGCATTGATAGACCGCCTTTATTATTATCGCTATAATAATGTTTTACCATCAGTTTAATTTATTTAATGAGTTTGTATGTCTCTAATCTTAATATAGAGGAATTAAATCTCGGAACAATATGATATTTATTAGATTATGTCACGAATATTCATGACAAACAGATTACTTATTTTCAATCATGGTCTAACAGGATTCAAGTTAAATATTTATGTTATAAGAACGAAATTGTCGGAATTTTTATTATAATTACTTACCGTATATTTTCACGTATTTCCCGTTCACGATTATCTCTATCTCTTGGGTCTCGATTTTCTCTGCTATCTCTATCAATGCGATCAACTCTATCTCGATCTATTCTGTCTCCGCGTTCATTTCGTTCACTTGAGTTTTCAAAAAGTCCATATTAAATTAGTCAATTAAGTGTTAAAAATGTATTTGCCTACTCTAAGGTTTGATTGTGTATGAGAAACCCAAAAAAATCTTTCTTCCATTATAATCGATTAGAGACCGATTTAATTTTCTGGCAATGCCAATGAAAGGAATCACAATCATAGTACCGTATAGCTGAGCCATTTGGCGAGTATACACAAAATCATTTTGTCCATACAAACCATTTTCAAATAAATAAATCAAAAGTTTACCTATCAATATCGGGTCGATGACGTCGATGATGATTGTGCTTCATTTCATTACTAGATTGATCATCGCCATTCAACTTGTGTGACACTTGAACCTTGAAAATGATTGACTTGATGAATTAAATAACATTTTTCTTTGAAATACGAAGAAAATTCTAACCTGTTGCAAAGATGGTTGATTATGTATTCGATGAATAAGTGGTGGCTGTGGTCCACTTTGCTGAGGTGGCGCTATATCCACAATAAAATAAAAAAATACCTTAATAAAATATGCAATATTCATTTGGAAATTTCATGATAAAATGTCAAATATTTACCAGAATTTTTCTGCACTGATTGCTGTGGCGGCAAGGAATGTGAAACCAGTGGCGAATATTTATTATTACTATTTTGTTGTGGGGACAAGACCGGCACTGACGACTGGCTTGAACTACTGCTGTTGTTATTACTACTATTCAATTGTGTCGGTCGGATGAGCTTTCCGACTTGAGTGTTATGCTGTTTACGACGGCCCGGTGCCACATATTTTCCAACTTTAATTTCATCCGGACTGCTCGATTGTGGACGTTCCACAGCAGCAAATTTAGCTTCCTCATTTTCATCACCATTTTCAATGTCTGTACGCTCTTTATATGCTGGTTGACTTTCAATTTCTTGCGCTATTTTTTCAGCTTGCTCTTCTGCATCTCTGTATTGTCAATCAAATAGTAATGGCATTGAATGAATGTGTATCAAAAGATGTATTGTGGGGTTTCTTTTTATCAAACCATTGAAAGTCCCCGTTTTTTTTTTAAATAGTTTTTACTGTTCTGTATAATCCAAACACTAAAAATATTACCTGAAATCTTGTGTATCGTTCTTTTGAATTTGTATTGTGTATCCAGACAGTGATTGATCAAAAGTTGATTGAACTCCATAACGTTGTTCATTGCACTATAGACAAATGACCCGATTCGGTATTATAATATGAATAATGTTTTATTAGAGAGACATATACTCACCGAAAACATATCATTTACATCCCAACCATTTGCATTGTTATCCAATTCTAAGCTACAATCTGCATCACCATTGACCGAATTACTTTCACCATCAAACGACCATGGTTCCAGTTCTTTTTCATCGAATCGTGATCCATTACACTTGGAAATAGCTGTATCTGTTTGAAAAGTGTCTTTCGTTGCATAATCTAAATCGGCGTCTTTGGCTTTGAAAAAAACTACGTCTGTCGGTTTGAATATCAAAACATCATATATTGCATCCAATGACACATTGTGGTCATCAAACGGTGATCCAGATTCTATAAAAATAGAAAAATTTCCAAATTAAATGTTAAACGTTTCGTCATATGTGTAACCGCACGAAGTTTTAATACCCAAATTACCGCTACTAGTTAGACTACTATTAACTGGTGTATTATTCGATCCAGTTGATGATGATGAAACCGGAATTTCAATCCGGTGCACTAGCTGCAATACAATTTCAAAATGTGGTGAAACTGTATAGAAGATCCCCTCGAAAATAGCTCCTGATTTTGTTTGAATTTGAACTATGTTTCCTATCTGTGAAGCGATCGCATGCATAAAGTGAACATTGTTATATACTCCTTCAATAGCAGCTGATCGGCCACGCTGCTGAGGTCTGAAAAAAAATTAAAATAAACAGGCTGTAAGTTGACACATACATAAATTATAACCTTTTCCATAATAGGTTATGTGCTAAAAGTTACAATCGAAGTGTCAAGTGTGAATACAATGTGTGCCAACAGATCAAAAAAGTGGCATTTAATTTTCATTTGCTGCCATTCCATGTATATTGAACTTATTTTTGGCATTTCAATGAATTATTGCTGTTCTGGAAAAATTATTCACATAAATCTTACCTCGGTGGACCCGTTCGATTTTTTCGGTTGTTTTTATTCATTGCTGATAATGTGTGCTTTGTGGAGCGTTAAATTAAATGTTGAAACTCGAAATTCTCTTTTCAACGATTTACCGTAATTCAATTTACATATGCAGTGAATTAATTATTTAAGTTTTGAATTGAACGTTTCAATTTAATTTCAACTAATTCTTTATTCAAGCAAGCGACGATTTCTGTTTTCCAAATGATACAATTTGGTTAATCAGCCTTTCCTGAAGCGTTTGCTATATTTTGCCTTCGTTTCTATTATATTGGTGAAGCACTTTTAGTACAAACACACTTTTTTCCGATCAAATTTATTCGAACAAAACACACGAATTAACAATTTTTTTACAAAAGTTTGTATGCATTTAAAATATGAAATACCACGTTTTTGATTTTATTTAATTCTTTTTTTTAATTTTTAAATAAATTTTGAGCTTCTAAATAAACAACTTGTGGTGCCTTAAATAAACAATTTAAATATGTCTCCTATTTTTTTTTTCAATTTTTAGGCACTAAAGCAGTTCTGATTTTGATGACAAGATACAATCCAGTGTATCTAAAATGTGTGGCTGCTAACAATTGAATAGATAAAACGCGACAATGTCGACAGAGAAAAAACATATATTCTTCACTTTTACACAATAATTCTTTTTTCTTTCACTTCTTAACCGAATTGACCGAATCAATGTGTTGCAAATAAATTACTTCGAATAATTAACATAACATTCTAGGAATGAAGTTGCCGTTTTAATTTGTAGGACCAGTTGCAAAAAAAAATGTTCCGTTTTTTTTCAATTGATGACCTTTTATTGGAATTAACACAAAAACAATTCTCTTTCACTTATTATGCGTTTGAAGTCAATGCACATTTTTACAACAAACACCCAAAATTTACTTGAATTTCGTTTGCTTACTTCACTTCCGTGATAATAATATGATTCGTTTCTAAAACCGTGAATTGTGATATTGTTCTCAATTTATATCAGATTGAAATTTGTGTAAAGTACAGGAGATGTTGAATTCGGTACATTGAAATGCATTTTAGACATCAGCTTTGATTGAACAAGAGAAAATAAAGATGGAAGCGAATTTCTCGTATATCTCGAATAAAAATCAAGTTTTGACGAAGTCAGCGCCATTGCGGCGAAAAAGTACGACATTCTTCTCACAGATGTCGCTCATGATAAGAGAATTATTCTTTTTAGATTTTTCGATTTTCGAAACATAATTCGTTCTCGCCGACCAAATTATATAGTTTATTATTTATAATATTGAAAGGAATATGATGAATTCGCATAATAGTACATTATGCATACTATGGTTAAATTATTATAATACGTTAGTAAATGTCGTTCCGAAAACATTATGTAAATGCCAACAAATCTATCGATACAAGATAGAGATAATTGTTTGTATCAGTTCAAACAATTTAAAAAGATTTAAATATTGAACTTTGAGGAAGAGGTAAGATATTTTGCGATGCACAGTCGTCGGAGATGAAGAAACAATTCAATCAATTAAACGTTTACGATCATTTGTGATTTTGTATGCACAATTTAACAGTAGCCATTGCATAAACTTCACACATTCATATGTCATCGGCATGATTCTAACACGATCGTACTATTTAAAAAGAAAATTAATTCATGGCAGCCAACGAAGAACGAAACACATACGAATTACACGAAGCAGAATACCTACTAAAGAAGCCGTAATATGAAAGAACCAGTTGCTTTTTGATTGTTTCATTTGTGTGTGTGTGACACACTCATACCACATTAAAATACATGTCATATTATGAAGTATGCAATATGCTTTTCATTCAAGTAACCAGCCAAGAACCAGTCATCGAGTTTACCTACACGAAGCACCCACTTGATCCATTTAGATTTTAATTATTCAGTACCAAAATATTTTTGAAAATATATGTTTATCTACCAAGTGAGAATACTTTTACAATAGCTCAGGTAATTATTTGTGATCAAAAAAATAATTTCAATATATTCTTGATCATGAATTCATTTCATAAAATGCAAAAATTATGAAAATGGCATACAGATTGGATACTTGACAAAAGAAAAATACCAAAGTTGAAAAAAAGTTCTACCAAAAATGAAATGATTTATTTTTTGGGGAAAGCAAACAAAAAAAAGTTACATCTATTGACATTTTAAAAGGATTGAGATCAATACACTCTTCAAAGCAAGTGTAGAACAAGTTTATTTTTTGTTTGAATTTTCCTTTTCATTATTGTAATGAATTCCTAAATGTCAACGATATACAACACAACGTATTTAAGAATGTGTATTGGTAACAGGTTGTTTCACGTCACGTATTAGTGCTATTTTGCTTATTTGAATGAAATTTGATTCTAATATATACGTACGCATGTTATATGCACTTTGATAATTTGATTTTTTTTTTTTTTTTTTTTCAATATTTTTTCAGTTCAACTTGAGATCTGTGAAATGTCTTTGAATCACTTAATTAAGATTATAGTTCTATTTAAAATAGTAACTATGTCTGACGGAAGCTGCGGTGTGGCGTTCAAGGGAAAGTGCTGGTGTGGTGTAACTGAATATGATCGAATGCAACAATATGTTGTTAATTGCACAAATCAAGGCTTCTCAAACACATCGGTTCTAGAGCATATGCCAAAAGACGTGGAAGTTTTGATATTTACGGGGAATTTCCTTTCCAAATTGACTTGGAACATATTCGGTCGCATAAATGAGTATCCCAAATTGAAGATCATTGATATGTCAAACAATCATATACGTGAAATCCGTGGTAAGATAAAGATATTTCATAGAAAAATATAAAAGTCATCGATCTATAAAATATTCATTCGTTCAGATTTATTCATTCCCAAGAATTGAAACAGTATAATAATTAAATGCCAAGACAAATCAAACAATGCTATGAGTGTAAACTTTTAAAATCCCTAATTTGCATATTCTACTAAATTTCAGGTAAAACATATCATCACGTGCAGCAAGTCGAGCGCTTAATTCTTAACCACAATAATTTGAGCATATCATCCAATGAAGATGAAGTAAATCATTTACACCCACGAATTTTTTCGAATTTTATCAACCTGAGAGCGTTACATTTAACAAATGCATTCTCGGATTACTCTTCACCAGAGCTCAGTCAAGATTTGCATGCCATTTTTGTGAAGAGCAATTTGACAAATCTTCAAAAGCTTCACTTGGAACAAAACGAAATTAGTCGTTTCAAAGATCGGAATGTATTTTGTGACTTGCCACAGTTGGAGGACCTTCATCTTGGCGATAATAATTTAAGAGAGTTGAATTTCAATGTGATGTGTTTGCATCATCTGCGATTTCTGGATTTGGAACGTAATCGATTTGAATACGTTAAGAAACGTGACATTGAAGCATTAGAGATGCTTGAAGCTTCAAGTGGCCGCACCGAACGATTAATTTTGGATTTCAGTATGAATCCGTTTGCATGTGATTGTACTATATTTGATTTGGTCAATTGGCTACATTCAACAAATATAACAGTAAGATATAAAGAAAGATTGATGTGCAACCGAATCGAAGATCATGCTGAACGTATCAATTCTTTGGATTTTAAAAAGTGCAGCGTCAAATTACAAAATACAAGTGGTGGACATCAAGTGTTTTTAGTGTTCTTTTTAGTTGTTCTCATTTTTGTTTTAGTCGGTTTGATCGGTGCCATTTTGTATGTGAGCAAAGATCGAATCAAATATCTTGTCCCGCCAGTTGTGTCATCGAGAAAAGTTCATTATACATCAATCCAAGATGACGAAGTTGCTCAAGAGGTTCATGTTTAACAGCAACACATTCTCACACATACATGTTTTTCGAACATAAATTCATAAGGATCATATCAGTGAATCCGTAATGTGCCAAAATTTCTTACACAAAAATCAATCATATACATTTCTAACGTTATAAAAAAAAAACTTCGCAATTGATGTTTTGTTTTCATTTATACAAGATTGTTGAACTTTGTACACGTCAATTTCTTTTTTATAAAAAAAGTACTTACATTTTTATATTGATTTAATCATTTTTGTAGTTACGAAGATATAATATGGTTTTAAACATTTCATTTAAAATTTATGGTATATTGTTAACAAAACTGTGATGTAAATAAACTTCATTTTTAAATTTATTAATATCGAATTGATTTTATTGGACAGGATATACTATTAAATTATAAACAATTGATGAATATAAATGAATGAACGTTATTTGACGGATGAATCTTTGCGCTTACCAAAGGTCACTGTAAACATTTCAACATTTACATGTTTTACGCGATCCTGAGAGTCAAGCACCGAGAATGAATTTTGTTGAACATTTTCTGGTTTCGTTATTGATAAAGATGCAGCTGTTTCTTCTTTTGTACTGTTTTCATATGAAAGTTTAATACTTGTGTCACTTTTGTTTTTAGCCTCGTTTAGCTCGATTGGTTCATTGGAATTGATATTTTCCTTATTTTCGACAGACACAATGGATGTTTTATGCTCTTCACATTTGATAATCGGTTCACTTTTGATGATTGACACACTATTGAATGCGCTGAATGGTGTTAATGTTTCTTGTATCGGAGGTTTTTCTTTTGGTAACAAAACGATTGTGTTGTCTTCGCGACTATCGTTCTGTACATTTGAAGATGTTGAATTGGATGTGTGATAATTGAAATTGTCACTAAATATTTCTCTTACATCGGACCAACTACCGCTTGAAATGGGTTTTGTCGAATCAACATTGAACATGGAAATGTTTGGTTTGAAGCTATCATTCGTGTAGGTCAATGCATCGTCAATTATGGGTTTTTCATCGGTATCAAATTCTTTGTCAATTATTTGACGAACATTTTGCAATTTTGCATCAAAATTGATGTTGTTGTTTTCAAGTAACAATTCTCTGTTCATGATTATACAACGGTTTTTAAGTGCTTCAAAGCGCCACCTAAAAATAAATATAAATAATTACTATCATGTTACACAATTGTGTGATAATATGTATCACTCACTTGGCAGCCGTTTCTTGTGCCTGGGCATAGAGTCCTTCCGCTTCACTTTTTTTCATGCCATAACTCACCAACTGTGACTTTAGTTCTTTCGTCTCCTTTCTTAAACAAGAAACGTTTAAATAATTAACATAAGTATCGACTACAAAACGATATAAAACTATCTACTGTAGTTTCAATGTAGTTTTAATATTTTTGTCGTTAAACTTACTCGCAATATTCCAAAACCGAACTCAACCAGTTGACGCCATGTGTTTTGGCCAAAGTATCCATATCTAACTGAATTTGCTTGAGTTTTTCATTCAAACGATTATTTTCCATCTTCAAGAAGCCGATTTCTTCATAAAATTTCGATTTTTGAATTTTATCGGCACTCTTAAACATGTTGGCACATTCCTTGATTCCATTCAGTATATCGGTATTTTCACGTTTCAGACGATTTATCTCTCCACTGCTTAGTTCGTACTTCGATTTCATCTAAATATTCAATAATAAAACAATAAAAACTTCGTATGACCTTATTTGTGAAACATGTTTACAAACCGCTAGATATTGTTGCTTTTGGCGGCTTAACACGGCTCGCATTTGCTGTCGTTGATCATCGACTTCAGCAAACAATGAATTGCCTTTTGAATCTGTAGTTACAACATAGTATGATTACCTCATCAATTGAATTAAATACTTAAGAATACCACTTACTGTGATCAGGTTTGCCATTTTTGTATGACAGCAGTTCATTTTCAATTTCAACCAGTTTTTCTTGCAATGATTCGATGATAAGTTGTGCTTCATTCAATTCATCCGTTTTGTATTCTAAATTTTGTTTAGAACATTCATAGTATTCTTTCACTTCGTCCAAATCGCTCTGCCAATAAAAAAAGTAAAACGAAAAATCGTTAAAAAAAAAACGAAAACAAATGGGATCTTACGTGTATCTGATTGTACCTGTTTTTGCGTCACTTGTGACATAAGTTGTGCCTTTTCCGATTTGACTTGGGCCAATTCCGCAGTTAATTGGATAAATTCATTTTCAATTTTCGTCAAATATTCCATACGTTTTTTGGAGACAATCGTTTCATTTTCACTGATTGTATTTTGTTCGGGGCATGGTTTCGACGATTGTTCATTGAGTGTTGTGGTCAATTCATTTTGCAATTGTTGGTTCTCCAATTCGAGCTTTTCAAGTGCTGATCTTGTGTCTGTGAGGCGACTTTGAAGTTCACCAATTTGTATCGAATGTTTGATTTTTGTTTCTTTCAGTTCGCCTTCGTAATTCTCTGTTATTACTTGCAATTCTTGATTCAAAATTTTATCCTTAAGATCTTTTTCCTTTTTTAAAGTGTACACTTGCTGTTTGCAATGGTCAAGTAAAACTTTGTGTTGCATATAACTTGCTGTCAGTTTATCATATTCTTCGACCAAATCGTGTATTGATAATGCCGACGGATTTTTGACGATTTCAACATCGGCTATATCGTAATTAACAAAATTCATGTTTACACCAAATTGACGGAAGATTCATATAAAAATAAACATCAAATGTGGTGATTTGAATGATTCTTTAATTTATTTACACTGCATTCGCTACTAAAAAAACAGTTTATTGATGCGTCTGAGAACTGTCAAATTTAAAAAGAGAAATGTCGGACAAAATGTTGTACTAGATTTTTTATAGTTTTACGTAGTAGTCAAAAATTAAACAAATTAAACAGTTTAACATTTCAACTATATTTTTTTATCAACTTCAGTAAATTAATAACATACTTAATTTAGGCGAATCTAATCATACAATAATGACATATTTCTTGAAATTTTTTTTAATTATTTCTATGGTTTGAGTACGGTATTTCTAATTCTCGATATTCTCTGGTTCATAGAATTTAACTGTATGTAACACGGTTTGTATTTTCATATGTATTGAGTAAAATGGTAATTTTGAGAATAAATGATGCAAAATGAAACGCCTTGGTAATGGTTTATTTTAAAACTTTACTATATACAATCTGATTTCGTGAATTTTCTCTTAATAATCAAAAGTTGCGAATACGTTGAGATAAGATTAAATGATATTGATATGGCAATCTTGAAATTATTGATATAATAAATGAATATAAAAGACTTTTATTTCATTTTAAGCATTCGAACAATTATTTGGATTATTTAAGATTAATCAGATTTGCCCACGGCTAACGACTATGGCATATGTTGTTGTCAGAGATTTTGTGCGTGTAGACGCTACAATTAGAACTCACCATGAAGATCAGGCGCCAAATGAATATTTAATATCACTGTGACAATACTCGGCGCTTCATGCCATTACAATTTCAAAACTTGCTTAGATGTTATTAGTTAATACTATTACAATTCAAAATGAGATATGATATCAATGTTATTTCGATTATGTTATGGGATTTAATCTACAATCAAAGTTTTAAAAAATTTATCTCAGACACTGTGATCAAATATGGCTCAGTTTCAACTATGTTGCTACTGTTTGCAATTGTATATCAAGAAAAAAACAATGCGATGAATAAAAAATATTTGGACAAAAGTAGCTTGCCGTATTTGGCCAATTTTTTCTTTCAATAAACTAAAATCGTTGACTTAAATAAGTGGAAGAGAGTGATATCTAAGTCGATGAATTATTTATTGCTCGAATTTTTTGTTCTTGATTTTTTTTTTATGAGACATTGTTTTAATGCAGTTTTATATACAAATAAATTTTTGAAATGTTTAAGTACGAGTCTTTCATACTTTAATGAAGTCAATTTACGTTATCTCTTTGGTTTATTATTTAATTTCTAGATTTCTTTGAAATACCATAAAATACTAATCATTTCATACAATTAATTTTCGTAACCTAACTAAGTTTGTTCCATTGTATTTGTGCATATCAATCGGAGAAGCTACCGGATTCTTCTTTGTTTGTGTGTGCCATGTTAATATCTGAAATAATAGGGAAATTCAAGCATTCAAATTGATATTTATTTAAATTTCATCAAATACCTCTGTACAATTTGATGCTAGCAATTCAATTTCAGTGATATTCAGTGGCGATAGACTTCTCAGAAATTTATCTTCCTCGTATCCAGCGTGATATGGCATAATGGCCTTTGGTCGACTTAGGAAGAATTTAACATTTCTAATGGACATATAAAAATGGTTGGAAACATTGAAATAATCAAAAAATAAACAATATTTTCTATAAACATTGCTTGCTTACACTGCAAATCCAGCCATATCAACAGGATACTTTCTTCCACCTATCCATCCATCATAAAATCCAGATATCGACCCATTCCGAACGATTGGGCTGCTCAAGCCTGCTCATGAAAAAATATCATTTTTAATAAATTCATTGAAACCATAAAAAAAACACACACCGTATTTGGTAACTAAGCCAACTGGCCACATGGACACTTTTTTAGTATGTCGCATCTGGTCAAATATTTCTAAATCGTATGTATTATCATCGTCAGCAAAATAGAAAACACCGTCGGTTGCGTTTTTACGTATCCAAGTCAAACCACGATTTCTATTCGATACACCACGCGGCTTTACCACACGCTTTTTAAATTTGTCCGGCATTGGTGCTGATATAGAAATGATAAAAAAAAATTAATTACGCAATAAGTGTGAGAGAATGTTTAATGCACAAAACATCGTCAATAGAATTCAAATCGAACATACCAACCAAGTGTTCGAAGGGAACACCGATTCGTTTAAGTTGTCGTGTGACCAAAGCGGATGGAGTAGCAGCATCTTCGATAACTAACCATAACAAATTCGGTACGTGTTTCAAAGTGTACCCTAAGCGTGTAATTTCGGCCAATTGCTCGGGCCGTCGATAAGTAGGTGTTATAATATACAGTGGAGGCAACATTGGAGAAGGCTACAATGATAATACTTTGGTTGAATTTCACTTGGAAATTATAAAATGGTTAATAATAATCTACCTCTTTTAGTTCATTGCCATTTTTTTCACTTGTTATAATATTATTGGTGCTGGTGCTGCCACCGATAGAATCGCTTCGTTGCAATGTAACGAAACTTGCCTTTGACAACTGATATTGGAAGAAAACGATGCACAGAGTGGATAGAATGACAGACAAGTACATTTTCGTTGTTGTTTTCATTGCACAAATACTGGTGATTCTACTCATTTGAATTTTGTCCACAAAGTTTTTCTATAAAGTGATACGATCGTGTTAGGGTTATTATTTTAAATCAACATTTTAAAAATATTAAATTTTAGATTAGATAGGTATTAGTCTGACTAGAAATTCACATTTATTTATTATTGTGATTAGGTATTTTTAGCCCCATATAATAAATCTGTGAATCCATTGGTTGTTTGCTTTTGAATTGGATATATCGAAAGAAATATTGGTGAATAGCTATTGTGTGAAACAGGAAATATACTGGCCTAATTTACTGTTGTACAGTAAATCGAGTCGTAAAATAATCTATTGTTTCAAAATATGTGAGAAAATAGTATGTAGCAATATTCAGTTGTATGTACGTTAAGTAAATTGATTTTGTGATTTTGCAAACCATTTTATACACATAAAAATAAACCAATAAATTTCTTTCGAAAAGCTTACCATTCATATTATTATTTTATTAGCATAACTTCAGCTCCCACATGTTTTGTTAGTTGTTGTCCTATTGTGGAATTTTTATTTGGTCAGATCTGTAAAAGAAATAATTTGTTATTATGATTTTTTTGTGCGATTCACAAAGAAATCGTCGTATCTTATATGAGGGGTTCAGAGCAAAAATGTTATGTAGAAAAGTTCGGGAGCTAGCTAATTGATACCAAATAGCTTTAGTTGAGCTATTTGGTACCAAATAAATAATAGCTATTTGCGAAACATTCAAATGCTATTTGCGAAATATCTGTAGATACTGTTGATAATCTATGCCAAATACCATATCGTGATGGTGGTGATTTTTTTTACTTTATTGAATAAATAATATTGTTCACGCAACATTTATACAATAATATTGCAAACAACATCTTAACGAATGCAACAAAGTCATCGTAAAAATGACGTAAAATATTAATATTAGCAACAACAATAAAAATAAAACAATCTCAAATGGTGTCAATTGAATAAGTGAACATCTAGTTCCTCTAAATGAGCGCGTGTATGCACATATGCACAATCATTTGTTATTTGATGTGCTGAGAATGTCGTTTTTGAACTGTTTACATTCACCTGTCGATGCTTGAAGAGGATAAAACAGTTGGATTTTAATGTTATTTTTTCAACGTTTCTAATATTGAAGGTCTAAACAATTTGATATCTGAAATTTTCTCTTATTAATTTTAAATGTTAAATTCTTTTATATAATGGTTTCATTACATTTAGCACAATTTCTTGGACATTTCACACATGGAATGAACGTGAATATATATTCCAATGTGCGCGACCAAATTATAATATGTTTCGCAATGATATTCATACATTGCCTCGCACTGCCTATTCAGAGCATTTAAGCCGGAAATTTTTAGTTAACATTGAATCTAGGTTTGTCAGTAGTATAACAAGAAAATGGAGATAATGTTTCTAATAAACGATCTCAAAACAACAAAAATCCATTGGTAAAAATAAACATTTTTTTAAATTTAACAACAATGAATTAAACTGAAGATGTAAAAAAAGAGAATAGTGAATGAATTGTTTCTCTAGCACCATTAAATTTTAACCATTCCATTTGCTCTACTAATAAATTGGGGTCAACAGCTCGACCTTTTTGAATGAACAAAATTCAGTTAAATTTCTGAAAGGTTATCTTGATGCAAATAAATATAATACTCTGACTGTATGCTCATTAATTTGGTTTTGATGTTTTGAGAATGTGAAATTGTAACTATTTGTTGAAGAGGTGTAAATTAGTGTGCGGCGCCGTTCAAACAAAAGTCCGTGTTTGCACTCCAACTTGGTGTATCTTGTGATTTTTGTAGTATAACATAATGATGATAACAACAAGAGCTCGCTACAAATTGAACAAATTTGGAGAATATTTAGTGGAACCTGGCTAAAATCAAGTTTGACTATACGACACGTAAATTTTATATTGCCATTAAATCAACGATCTAACGGGCTCTATAATAATAAATGTAATTTTATAGTGACCATAAACTCTTTTTGTAACACTATTTTAGTACTTTGTTATATAACTAAATCGATTGTAAAAGATCAAAGTTAACAAGTTACGAGATAAATAAGTAATATAACTCACAGCGCAGGAAGTTGATTGGGTTTGGAGTACATTTGGTACTGAAATGTGTACAAGTTTGAATTACTGAAATAATCAGACGGAAGTCCATTTTATCAGAGTAGCGAACAGTTTAAGTGAATGACACATTATGGATTCTATTTCTTATATTACATCCTTTTTTGCTTAAAAATGAGGGCCGAATATATGAAATAGTTAACCGAATATTTGAATTTATGTTAAACAACAAGAACAGCGTTAAACAGAACATGGTAACAACTTATGATATGCCTAAGTGGTTTAACTGACTTATTTAGTTCAAACTTTTTTCAATGATAATAATCCAATTTCAGTGTGAATTACAAAACAATTGGTTTCGATTGTTTTCTGTGCTCACAAGTAAGAGAATGTGTCAAGGTATGTATGACGTCTGTATCTATCTTGAAGGTTGATGTTGTGTACTAGACAGGTTGATATTGACTTTTGCTAACCTGAAACATTTTTGAAGAGCAGCATCTGATAATAATATTTACCAAACATTGAATTGAATGCAATCTCCAAACATACAGCATGTGAGCACTTTTTTGTAAAACAACATTGCCAAGAGAAATTCGGTGTATGGCACGTTTTTGCTGTTAAGAATTCTAAAATCAACATGAATACTTTGTGGCTATTTATCCCTACTGGCTGCACTGTGTACACATTGTGAATATCTAAAAAAAAACACGTACTCATATAAAACCAATAATTACAGAAAGTCTACGTGTAAACAAATTTACTGTCTGTGACAATAACTCACATTTGTTTTCAATAGTACGAAAAAACAACAACACGAATTATGGTTTTGTATAACTCTTACCGTTTGAACTTTATTTTAACAGATTTCGAATCATTCTCCCTTATCAAACAGAAATAAGATAGTATTTTTGTATGCAATCGTTGAACATTTTATCCGGACTGATGTTTCCGGAAACTGATGTTCTTTTTATTTCCTTTTTTGTAGTTTTTATCACCTAATTTTTTTAAATAAAATCGGCTGTTCACTTGTCAACTTTAGTTGAGTAATGCTTGTGCGGCATTCAGCGATAATTTTTGCTGATGTCAGTATATCACATTTATGATTTTTTTTTGTCAACTTATGTTGTAAACTGAAATATTTTCATTCAACTTAGATACTTTTTTATATCATTACAATTTTTTTGTAAAATTCATGAGTATTTTTTTCAATTTTTCCCCTTGCGTTTGTGTTATTAAAACATGGCATTGCATAAATTTCAGTATACTTGAAAATTTCACTCAACACTCACATCCTCTAATGATGTTTTCAAGCATGTCAATGAACGGTGCTCATTTCTTTTTTTTTCCTTAAACATTATCACTATCATATCACTTTGAGATTATTTTCATCTATATATATATATATTTTGTACAGCTCTTTGAACGACAATTACATTAATGCTGTGCTAAATGACAACTCTTTTTTTTCCTCCCCTATCAACAATGAATAAGTGACAGTTAAAAAGTCCTTTTGACTAAATCCTGCGTGCGCTTTGTTGTTAAGTTTACGCCCTTATTCCATAAAGGTAAAAGGCATATTAATGCAACACTGCAAACAAATGCCAACAACAAAAATGGAACACGTAATTAAATCGTTAAACAGTATATTATATTGAATGTTAAAAATGCAAGAGATTTATTTGAATATGTAGGTTATTTAGAAATATTCGACGATATTTAATTTAAATTTAAATAATAGACAGCAAATTTTTTTTTAATAAATTCGTTTGAGTTCCTTCAAAGTTTGTTTATCAAATGAATTTCCGTTGTTTATCAAATAAAACCACTTCAATATTTCTACAAACCTTTATCCTTGGATTAATTTTTGCATCATATATGTCTATGACTACGAAGAACTTTAAATAACATCCCTTGACAATCGATTATTCACACATTTACACTCACATATTTACACATACACAACTAGTTTATGGATAGAAAAAAGGTAATTCCCAACCACCGCAAAAAATGTGTGATTCTAGCACAATTTTTTTTAACGAAGCTCTATACATATGCCGTGCGATGCATATGAATACTCGATATTCACTGTTGTTACAACCTTGAGAGTAGTCTAACTGAATTTGTGCGTCGCTGTCATGTTATGAGAAATACAAACACATTAAAAACATGTGTACGCTCCATTCATTTGTATATGTACCGCATTGGACTTACTGTAATGAGTGAGTGAGCGAGCGAATAATGGTGAGTGAATGTTTACATTATGGAATGCTCCGCTTCCTCCGAAATCAATATGCATGTGTCAAATTTATGCAAATAATGTTATTGTTGTTTTTCTATCATCATTTTGCATTTTTTTTTTTGGCGCAAACTATTGTAAGCGATGAAATGTGATTTGTTAAAAGGAATTGCACTAGAAAATAACGACTGCTGTATAACATTATGAAGAATGAAGGGGAATTTTCTTAGAATATGAGAACATTGTTATGAAGGACTTTCGTCTTTTAGAAAAATTTCAAAATTTTATTTACATGATTTTTTTTATCAAAAAAAAAAACCAAAAAATAATAACTTGAATTTAAAAACCAATAAACTGTTAATGAATCAAAAAAAGCCATTTCCTTTTATTTGCTTGTATTTTTAATGTTTTTTTTATTTCATTTTAATTACAAATTCTTACCAAATTAGTCTTTGAACATGAGCATAATCCGACCAGTAAATTTCTTTCGTGGTGAATATATAAAAAAAGATTAGATTAATGAACAAATACAGTATTAGTTCGAAAACTAATAGCTTAAATTTAACGGAAGAGGTCGAAATACGCGCTATCATAAATGGAATTATGAAATATCGCAGTTCAATCAGCTGTTGAAAAGCAATCGATACAATTGTGCACAGTATGTAAGTCAGTTGAAAACCTGCTGAGCGCATCGCGATTGACTGATACAAAATAGATATAGATATCAGATATAGAGGTACCATGGCAAATCTAAACCACCACATTTTCCCGTATAGCTTGTTCCATACGTAGAAAACGTAATGACGATTATCAGCTAATAAATAAGGATGTACAATTGTATTAGAATAAATTACAATTGTAGATGCTAGTGTTAGCAATATGGCCAGGATCCAGTGCTTTTGAATCATTTTCATGGTCGTTTCAATGAATTTCAGAGTAACGGACGGTGCAAATATCGTGTAGTAGATGCTAAAATAAAAAATCTGGAAGCGAAATTTAAATTTTAAATCGATAAATTTACATATAGCGTTTGAATAACAAAAAATAAGAATAACTTGATTCTAATCAAATTTAAACACGATTTATATTGCAAATTACCTGAGTCAAATGCAAAGCGGCTTCGTGAGCACTTTTATCGCCAACCACAATTGAACCGTTGACTAAAACAAATGCAATAAATCCAACAATGACTAAGATATAACCGATGAAGTGAATGAATAAAAGTCGAACTTGTTTTGGAACTAAATAAACGCGTTTTAAATAAAACCCAAGCACAGAAAATATGTCCTAGAAATGAGAGATTTTTTAAAAAATTGTTAAAAAACCAACATTCATAAACTGAAACATTTTATGGAATACCTGAAAGTTGTATGAATTATTCGAACGTTTTTCCGAGTCTTTTATAAATGGCAATGTTTGAGAAATTATCTTATCCATAATTGAATAACCAAGAATCATTCCAACCCAGACAATGTTTGTTTGTCGCATCAACACACTCAAAAATCCTACAGAAAAACAAACATTTATCGAATAAATAAAAAAAAAGGAAAATAGGATTTTTTTAAAACTCACCAAAAATGGCAGAAAGCCTATGTCTTTGCTTTTGGTTGAGCAAAAACATAGCTAAAACCATTGTGATGGAAACAATATCGGTGTAATAAAGATGCGCAAAAAGATACATTGGCGGCATAATCGACAGTATAAGAGTTTCAAATGCAATTTTGATTGAGTTTACCTGCATCCATAAAGAAAAAAAAACCATTTTATTTTTGTTTTCATTCAAAAATAAATTAAATATAAACTATACTTTTTGAAGGACATTTCGTCGAATTTCATAGATCAAAACAACGTTTATAATTGATGCAAATAAGGATGTTAGTCGAAGTGCAAAAGTACTGCATAAATCCATACCAAATAACTGGGCCGGCCAAAGAAGTATCGCTGAAAAAATGTATAAACCTGGGAATGTTGTTATCTTTTGGTCCCACTGTAAACAAAATGAATACAATAATTTATCTGTTTTCACGTTGAATTTTTTCAATAATCTTACTATATCAAAATTTCCCAAACAGTAATGACGTCCTTGTCTTAAGTGAAATTCCTCATCCACCACCAATTCGGATGCATTAAAGACCAAATAGAATATTGGCAATGAAAAAGATGTATAAAGAGCTAATATAAAGTAAAGCGGTGACATTTTTCAGTTGGGTGCACAATATTTATTTGTAAATTTTCGATATTTTAAAGAGTTTTTTGTTTGAAATAACATATTACGTTCATTATTTTCAAATTTGTTTTGATTCAATGTTAAGCAAGAACAATGTATGTGACAGACAAGTTTTAAGAAACGTCACAATCATATACGACATCTAAACGGAGCGAAATGATGAAAGCCGGGCACTGAAAATGAGTGCGTTTAATAACACATCAATATGTTTGAATACTATAGGCAACATTTCCAAAATGATTTGACTATTGGAATGTGAATGTGCACTGTGAACGATAAATTATTAATTTGGTGCTATTTTTTTAAAGTGTATTGTTGTTCTATAACATGAGTAGTGTGGAAAAGCGGGTTTAATCCACGTTTATTAGTATTAGTGTACACACACACACACGCACACACATATTTTCTCTCTCTCTCTCAACATCAACGTCTCTGCTTGCTGTATAAAGTATATGGCAACGATCGTGTGTGAAAGATGATGAGAATAGTGCAAAGCAATGAGATGTTAACCAACGTATAAATAAGTAAGGCACATGCACATGTGGTCAATAATGCAAAAGGCTTTGTTCCTCTTTCATATGTAATATTCTATGTATGTAGGATCAAAACAAAAAACAGGTAAGGTTTTCTATTTTCTGCAAAATGCATGTGCATAAGAAAAGACTTATTTTGTGCGCACAAAGAGCAAGAATAGAATACGAAAAACGAAGCTGTGAGATGTCAATTGCATTGTTTCAATGACAAAGACAAATTTTCAAGACCAATATCCCTTCATGAAAAAAACACAAATCTATTTATTACCAGTGATGGTTTTTTCCTATCTGAATAGCGCTAGCTATTCGCAGCGCCTGTACAGCATTGCTGCCCAGATGCTGAATCGTAGCGGTTGCCGCACGTGCAACACACTTCGTTTGTACCACAAAGAGCATATACGTTCGCATTCGTTCTCTGTTCGACATGCGTTTGTATACTGACTATAGTATTAGTGTATCATACTCTGTGAGCTCACTGGTTACTTAGACTATATGACAATATGTTGTGTGGTACAAAACGCGTGCGGCAACCGCTTCGATTCAGCATCTGGGCAGCAATGCTGTTCAGACGCTGCGAATAGCTAGCGCTATTCAGATAGGAAAAAACCATCACTGTTTATTACTACCTTTCATTCTCTCTTCACTAACCATCGTAATTGTTCATGACTAGACAATGAGCAAATGGAAAGATATTTCTTTACCGATTCATCTCTTTTGAATTTTTGAACTTTCCTGATTTTTGTATTCAAGCAAATGGAATAATTCGAAAAACAGTATTGATATTAGTTTTTGACTAGTAGGTTAAAATCAGTCGTGTTTTAGTTCTTGGGCACATCAAATGTTTCAGTCTTTTGCTGAAATAATTATTTTTTAAAAGTGAAAAAAAGAAAAATACTATATTTTTATCAATCAGATCAATATTTTGATAGCTTTTTTAATATTCAAAATGTAAGTTATTTTGTCTTAGTTTTCTTATTGCCGGTAAATATTTTGCCAGAAATGACCTTTATTCGTGCGTGATCGATCAATTTGCTTTTTTTCATGGGATATTTCTGGTGAACATTTGAAGAAAAAACTCATAAATATTATTATTCTAGGCGACTGTTGCTGGTGTTTTATTTGTATTCATCATTAACATCATACATATTCTCGTTCAACATTACCGATCTTGCCGATTGTCACATATATGATTTTGGAACACTCAGAGAAAAACTGGTCGATGATACTCATTCTTGTGACTTGAAATATTTATATCATATTTGTAACTGGAGAAATTTATCTAGACTTTATTTCGAGGAACATTCGTTAACAGCACTTCCACGTCATTTTCTATGGAACTGCCATAATTTAACCGATTTATATCTAAGCGGTAATAAAATAAAAAAAATTGCAAGAGATGCATTTGATAAGTTGACATCATTACCCTATTTGGATTTGTCAAATAATCAAATCAAAAGATTACATAAAGATACTTTTAAGCCATTGAAAGAATTAGAGTATCTATTATTACAACAAAATCATATTCAAGTGATCGATTCCAATTTATTTAAACATAATACAAGATATTTAGGCTATATTTGAATAGTAACGATTTAAGAATCATTGGAGATGGGGCATTCCGGATGATTCCAACTTTGGGAAGTCTTTATATTTCCAATAATCGTCACTTGAAGAGGATTGATTTAACCAATATTTCGCGTGGAGGTTCAGTTTTATATGATTTAAGCGTGAATCTAATTAACTGTAGCTTAAAAAAATTGTTCATTCCAATGAATGTAGTTGAGCTTAGCGTCTGCAGAAATCACATAACATCTATCAATGCTCATCCGAATAATCGATTGAAAGTTCTGAACCTAGATAATAATCATTTATCTACCATCCTCCATTTAAAATTGCCATATTTGACTCAGTTACTTATTGGAAGAAGAAATCGTATATCAATCAGCGATAGTTACGGCTTTAAACAACTAACGTATTTGAACTTTGATTTAAATTCGAAACAAAACATAAATATTACTGAAATAGGAAAGAATTTACCATTGCTTCAAAACGTTTACATAACATCTACAGACATGAGCACTGAACAACAAACACGAATTATCAACGATTTTAAACAATACAATGTTCGTTGTTACGTTGATACATGTTTTGATTACGAATAAGACGAAATAAAATTATAAATATTCAGTATTTTAGTTATAGTCACGTAAATAATTATTATCTAGAAGTAACACTGTTTTTAATTATGTTTTTGTATCAGCTCTTTCACCAGCACATTTATTTATTTTCCGTCTTCAAATATTGTGAACAGTGTTGGGACTTAGATACATATCTTTTTTTAGATATTCAGATATCTAGATATAGATATCAAAAAACGTATCTAAAATCTTATCTAGATAAATTATAAATATTGGAATTTATCTATATCTATCTAGATTCATGATTTTCAAAAGATATCTATTGCAATAGATAGATAGATATTATTTGTATAACCAGTTGCTTGTACCGTCGCTTCAGCTAGGGGGGAGACACCAAGAATAAATTCCGAATCCACTATATAAATTACTAATCCAGCTATTCCACTAATCCAAAAACACAAATGTGAAATCGAAACTATTTTTCCTATTCCATGCGAAACAGTGCATGTTAATTCTGCACTATTCCATTAATCCATCATTAAACGTCAAAAGAAATGTCAAATGGATTTATAGTGAAACAATTTTTGATATTCCATGCACTGTTTCGCTATTCCACGCGAATCCATTCACAGGCGTTGCTATTTCGTTGCTATTTCATTGCAATTTCTCGAATCTTTACACTAAAAGTCTAATCCTATTCCACATGTCTGCCCCCTAGCGCTTCAGATGAAAATTCTCACATCAAAGAAAAAAATTAAACATAAAAGATAAAAAATAAAAAAGACCAAGGAAAAATTCGAAAGTTAATTATTTTTATAATATATTTGGATTTTTATCAATTGAACAAAATACATTTCATTATCGTCGTATTAATATAAGAGTTTATAGTTTTTCATTACGTTTTATTATTTAATAGTGTTTTATTATAGCTGATAAATAAGCTGTATTCGAAATTCGACGATATAATCTTGTTACATCTGGGCGTAAAAATTAACGACGATCGACTTAAAAGTCTTTCAACTACACCTGAAGATGATAACGTGGTTTTAAATAAAATTCGAACGAATTCGAACAGAAGACATCATCGTCGTATCATTTTAAATTTTTTATCTATTTTTTTTAGATAGATATTAGATAAAGATAGATCTAGATAGATCTAGATACACATTTTAGATATCATATCTATATCTATATAGATTGTTTTCGTAAAACATCATAATATCTATATCTATCGTATCTAAGTCCCAACACTGATTGTGAACACCTTTTGAGACACGTTTCTCTTACTTTGCATTTATCAAATTTATCATTTAATCAGTTTGTCACGTTTAAACAAACATCTCTTTCCATATAAATAGCCATTAGGTCACTATTTTAATAAATTCCCAAAAAGATACCCAAATATTCGAACAATTCTTCGGATGTAACAACGCATTTCACATCAGCCAACATTTCCAACCTCAGCCAGATGGAGAAGGAAGATTTGGTATGGTTTATGATTGCTTCTGTATGGAAGAATTCCTGAAAAATTTGTCATCGATGTATCACTATTTCGGTTCTGCAAAAGCGCATAGAGAAGGAGGCAATTTTTCGCAATCAAAAAAAAAAAATGTTGGGGAAAAATTAAACCAATCATCAAATGTCGATTGTATGTATCTGTAGAAGTCGATAGATCAAGCCATTGCACACCGAAATTATGCCCCAGAAGAGACTGTATAAAATGCAAAACTGTAGCACTGCTAGCGCCACTACGGACAACTATGAAGTTCTAGTCTGTTGTTTGCAACTGAGCAAAAGTCTTTTCACTATTTGGCGGCAACTTGATGTAAATTACACTGAATTCCGTCGTGGCGCTAGCAGTGTGACAGTTTGGGTATAATTTCGGTACGAGCCGTTGTATACAATACTATGTAGAACGAAATGGTAAACTATCATGGCAAAAAATTGACGCCCCAGTATACAACCAAGCTGCTCTATTGGAACCATACGAAAATGATATTGACACCAACAACTAGCTAGTAGTTCTAATCATGTGACACATTTTTCTTGTTTAATTCCCCTGTGCTTTATATTTTTTTAAATATTTTTTTTGTTCATGATTTTTTGCGCACAACATTTATTCAAAATCAAAATGATTAAATCAACTTTGCACAAATTGTCTCTAAAACAGTTATAATAAAAATTGACTTGAATTTTGACACAAAAAAGATACTTTTTTTTGTTTATTTAATTTTTCCAGCAATCATCGAATTATGATCGTAAAGTTTTGTGCTTTTTCGTAAAATTTTGCAGTTCGGTTTTTTTGTCGTTTCTTCAGCGTTCTTTTTGTCTGTTCTCACCATTGTTAGCGGCGGCATTTCAAAGAGACATATCACGAATCAAATCGATCGCATCGATGGCAAGTCGATCTGGTTTGGCCATTATGCACTCAGGCATTGGATTCATTTGACGAATTACTTCTCGATTTTTAGTCAAAATTTTTTGAGCTAAACCGGGAAAATTTGGTTGATCAACTACGACAGCTTCATCATATTGCTGTGGTGTAATCAAACGCAGATTACCATTTTTTTCGCAAATACAATGTTTTGGCAATATCTGTTTTTTTCAAAATGAGGGTGCTTTTTACACGTTCATTCCATACGAATTTCTCTTATTGATCATGATCTTGAGCAATTATCAATAAAATTCAATTTTCACTTTCAATAAAATTACAAATATTTTTAAATTTCGCATGGAATGAATGCATATTGGTGAATATATATTTTTCTTTCACTTTCATATTGGATGCATGGAATGAAACAGATGCGTCTAAAGAGGGAAACAAAGCATCAATTTTTGTTCATCAAAAGACTTTCCTTACATTTTTACTAATACATGGAAGGAAAATACACCATTATTTTCTAGAAAGTTATTTTGCTGACCATGAGAAAAAAACGAAATATTTTGCTATCTCCAAATATTTATAATTTTGAAGTTCTACGTGTGAGCTCCAGAACTGTTAGGCCATTTTGCAGAAATTTCACAGATTTCAAAAAGAGATCTTATTTTTAAATCTATTTCATAACGTCTAAGTATGTTTTGGGCGAGATGTCGCCGAATATGCAGTTAGTTTTACGATTCAAATAATATTTAGTACACTTTTCATACAAAAGTCATCGAAAATTTGGATTTTTGTATGAAAGCTATATCTGAATGAAATCATAATGACTTGAAACTTTGCACAGGTTATTTTTTCCACAAAAAAATGAGACTGTAAACGTTTGAAGCAATTTCGAACAAAACAAAGGTCGATTTTTGCTTAAAAATAAAAAAAATGTATGTGAGGTACCCCTAATTTGCATTGAAATGTCTTCAAACTTTCAGAATGTAATTTCTTGTTGAAAAAAATAACTTGTGCACAGTTTCACAACGTTACGATAATGTTGAGAGAGAGTGAGAGAATATTCATTTGTGGGAGTGATCTAAACCGGTTTTCACACACGTGTATGAATAAAATAGAGAGAGAGAAAATAGGTGTGTGCGTGTGTGTGTCTGTGTACACTAATACTAATAAACGTGGATTAAACCCGCTTTTTCACACTACTAACATGCTATTAAACTACATCAATAATGATGATGAAGCTGATCCTTTTATGGTTATCTTTGCATCAGCCCATTTTGTGTGAATCAAACGGCTTATGAGAGCCGATGTTCCGTCATCTCGAGAAACAGATGAGGTTGGTACATTACTCGCATTGTTTGAATCATTTTCAGCTTGGTTACGATTGTCAACAGTCATCGACAAGTAGTTTCCTGCGCAAGTATAGTAATGCAATTCAAATCGCTTTTCAGCATGATAATTTCGAAGTAATTCACGATTTGAATTAAACATAACGCCATAGTGTCCACAAATCAATGAAATCCAAATGGGAAGACCAGGTGTTTTTAACCTTGAACCTGGCTGACGCGATAGAATTGACGATGCATGACTTTCATTTTCCAAGATAAGTAAACCCACTGGTGACCGAGACAAAATACCAAATTGTGGCAACGCCTAAAAATATTATATTGTCAAATACTTTTTATGTGCAATAAATTAATTCTCGTTTTACATAGTGATCTTCGTCTCCGACGTAAATGACTCCATTGTGTCTGAAAATAGATACATACACATGGTATTAGATCAGGCGATTATATATTCATCAGTCGATATTAGATACAAGTATGGTGTCGCCCTTCCAGTTAGTAGCAATGTAACAATATTCAATGAGCCTTCTTCAGCAGTCCCCATTAAATATGTGCCCTTTGGCCCATCCAAATCTGTTATTATCCTTTAAAACAACATTTTTTTAAAATTTAAATAACATGCATAACATGCAACGTTTGAATTAAAATATACTTTGCTGGAGTACGAGTCAAAACTGCACTATATAGAAATAGCAATGCACCTGCTCCATTCTCTTCACAGAACTGAAAGTTATTTTACTTAACTTTTATTTTCAAGCGTAGTTGTGAAAACTTGATATATGAATGTTTTTGATTCATTTCTTAGTGCAAAAAGAACAGTTAAACATATTTTACTTACAAAATAAAGGTATCTTTTTACAAAGATTTCCAAATTCTCAAGTGTTATGAACTCGAAAATTAAAAGCTGACGATTAGTTTAAACTTATATTAGTTAAAAATAAATACCGAACTTATTTAATAGAAAAGAGTACCTTTTCTGTTACAGAATCTTGAAAGTAAGAATGACTGTGTGGTATGAGATTGGTTTCACCAGTTAATACAACTACAACTTTTGATTTTTCCCCAATATTCCATAGAATTTCCGAAATTGCAGTAATCAAAGCATCATTTTGTTGAATGTCTGTCGGTTTTAACAATCTAAAGAAAATGCAATCATTTTTCTAAAGAAAAGCAATCGTATTTCAATGATCAATAATCGAAAAGAGTTTCACAAACACTTCAATGGGCACCGATTTTTTTTCACGTGGACGTACGCTAAACAAAAAGTGTTTCATGATGTACGCTTGTAAAACGGATTGTAATCCTCTGCTGGCATTTTTGGGACTGCGTAATCCGTACGGATGTTCCTTTTTTGAAAAAAATTGTTTACCTCAAATAATTTGAAATAAATTATCAAATATCCAATTCACGTACTTCTTTATAAGAGCCAAATAAAATTGGCGTTCGTGTCCATTCACCGCGGCTACGATTTATATATATTGAATGTTTTGTTCTCTTTCAAAAGATTGTGTTTTAAAATTTAACTTACGGTGGTGCTGCCGACGATCCAAAAACACATTTTCTCAACTCCTGCGACGTGAAATAGGATATAGCAAAAAGATTTGATTTAAAATTTCCTACGATAAAACTTACAATCGCCTGTTCTTTAGTTATCGGTGTTCCTCCTATTAATTTGGCACGAGTAGCCATTTCCGAGCGAGAATCAGAGAAAAAACGTTTGTCTTTATTGAGTTTTTCTTTAGCAATGATTGGCATTAGCAGAATGTTTGATGGTTTGATTGAAAAACACTTTAAATAATAACATTTTTTCGTTTCAAATACAGGATGTACCAGCCTGCATGTCTTCATTGTACTATGTGTAGAAAATCAATCATGTGTCTACTGTTTACACGTATGCAAGTGTTTTGTTGAACACGCACGCAAAGACGTTTTGTAAATATCAGCTGAATCATTTCAGAGTAATTATGGAATGGTGCGAATGGGTGTATTTTTTAAACAAATATTTCTCATTTGCTTTGAAACTTTAACAATTACATTGAATGTACTTTATTACGTTTGTCAAAAATGTATTTACAAATATTTGCTCAATGAAACCACTATTGTTCTTTCATTCTGAAGTCGTCATTCTCGCTGATTTTCAAATAGGTGATTAAATAACAAAGTACTACATATCCATATAAATCACATGCGATTGAAGACACGAAACGTTATTAAAGTTTTTTTTCGCCTATCTTCTGTAAATATGTAGATTTCCATTTTCACACCATAATAGTTGCATGGAATAGAATATTGATTTTATGTTTGATAAATGAAATTTTAAATTCAGGCCATGCGTTAATTGAACTTTAAATAGATGTGTTTTTACTGTTGACGGTTAAGGATTTTTGTTTGCCATAACTAATGTCAAAGTTGTCTAGGATGAAAAGTTTAACTGTATTGTTACGTAAAACATTTTAATTGCAACAGCAAAAAAAAAGTCATAGAATGTTTATTAATATTTTTTTTTGCGTTAATAAAGAGTGTACTTTAGTTTATCAAAAAATAATTTGATATTTGTTGAAGGATCAGAATATGGCATTTTCAATTATCCAATTTGAAAATTTATTCACTCGTGTATAAACGCCCGGATATTTTTCTCCACATCGAATCCCATATGAAACAATGCCGACGGTTACCCAACGTTTATTTGGAAGTTGAACAAGAAGTGGACCTATTGAATTTAAATATTGTAGGAACATGTTTATTGAACATTACACATAAAAGATCAATCAAATTACATACCCCCTGAATCACCCTATAAATCATAAATGTGTGTGTCAATTAATAACGAAAATAATAAAATATCTTTGTAGTTTGTAAATTTAGGAAATCTTCAAAGCTTGCCTGGCATGAGTCCCTTCCACCTTCTTTTGTACCAGCG
Organism: Contarinia nasturtii; assembly: GCF_009176525.2. NCBI lineage: Eukaryota > Metazoa > Arthropoda > Insecta > Diptera > Cecidomyiidae > Contarinia > Contarinia nasturtii. The sequence goes on along the minus strand of NW_022198211.1, from coordinate 488,865 downwards.
CAGAGGACATTTTCTCCAATCCGTTCGACAAATGAATTCTGGCAATCATCAGAATTCAAAATTGGTATTGACACTTCCATTAGAACATTTGAACTCGGGCCGCCAAAAAACTGTGTCCCCCAACCAGTCACTATGCCTGCGAAAAATACACATATTTATCTAAAACTAAGCTAGAATGACGTATCTAAAAAAAAACACTGACCAATGTAACCTTCAAAAGATTCTCCCGGTGGTGGCATACAAACTGGCCAAATATATGAATTAAACAATACTTTTTGATTAAGTTTTAGAATGGCTATATCATTGTCATAAGTAAATTCATCGAAATCAATGTGTGAACGAATCTCAGCCACACGAAAATCTCGCGCCCGTGTTTCATTTTTTATAGCGATATCGTATTCGCCAAGTCTAACGGTTAATTCACTTTTATCATATTTGAAAACACAATGTGAAGCCGTCAAGATGTGTACATCGGTGATCAAAACACCACCACAAGATACCATATTTGGTTGTCCCCTTCGAATAATTGCAGCCATCCAAGGCCACTCATTCGGATCAGCAGGTCTTCCGCCGGTGATTCTTGAATACGATTTTGTTGAAAGTCCACAACCTCGATTCTCCGGTCGAATTTTATTTGACATATCAATCGATTGTTTGCCCATTATAACATCATTTGTGTTACCTTGTTGAGGTAGTGACTCTGCTTGATTATCCGGACAACATACTCCGATTGAACTGATTTTTTTTACCAATAATCGTAATTTGTGAGAAAAAAATGTTGAAAATCAAATTTCATATTACTTACGATTGCCCAATTATGCACAAATAATCTAACATTTTCAAAGTATTTTGTCTCAGTTCAGGCAACGGACATTGACTGCTGAGCCTACAATGGCCTCTTTCTCCACTTGGTGTTTGACATTCTCCTGGATTGCTTTTGTTTGGCTTTAATTATTATTTTAAAACATTTTAGATGGATTACAATTTATACGTAGGATTGAAAATTCGGTATCTATTCACCTCACTACGTCTTTCTCGATTATTCAATTTTTCAAGTTTTACTGAGTTTGGTTGATCAAAACACTGACACGTATAGTAAACCAATAAAGAAATAAAAATTAAAAGACCTTTCATTTTCTTCAATCTGTAAGTAACACACTTTTCGAACGATGATATTGAAATAAAACTTGGCGGTGAATATGCTACAGTTAGAACATAATTGTGCCAAAAATCCGAATAAATGAGATAATAAGTACATATATATACACTTTCCTTATAAAAGCGATATTTCATTTCCTTGATAACATAAAGATGATAATATTTGTTGTTAACCCAATTAATGTTAGGGTGACCAAAACAGTTTATGAAAACACAATAGAAGATTTTTGTTCATTCAAGTTATTTGTTTAATATTTCCAATAAAAGTGTCAATACAGAATATGTCTCGCATCTTCAGAGTGGAAAATTGTCGAATGCTTTAAACTGATTCTTGAATTGGAGGCTCATAGCCGGCTGGACGTTCAACGACAACACCTTCAGCATTGGTAACACCTTCAGCTGATTTGCCGCCACTTCCATCACCATGCAATTCCAACAATTTTGACAGATCGAAACGAGGTTTTTTCAACACTTTAACCTATTTGAATAAAAAACAAATAAAAATTCGCAGTTTAGTGAAATAAATGCACACCCTATTTCATTATTTGTACTCACTTTGCGAATATGCACGTCGTGTAATGGATAAATGCCATGACATGCTTTTTCAATGTCTTTTGCAATAGAATCTGGTATCAATTTATTGACGACTTCTTTCAAATCGGAGCTGGTCACATCCCGAGTAATGATGTCGCTCATCTTCTTACGGATGGCGCGAACTTGCGAGTGTTGTGCGTAAAATGTTTTACGTTGCGACATCGAATCCTTGGATGTGAAACCAATGCAGAATACACGCAGTAAATATCCATCGGTAGTTTTTACATCAATATGTGCTTCAATTAATGTTTGCCATTTCTTGACCATCGAACTGTAAATCAAAATCGAAAAAAAAATTTAATAATAGCGTTGATGGTTTGGTATGTTTTGTATGGAGTTTTGATGTTATTGATTCAGTTGTTGTTGTTGTTATTGTTGATGTATACAGTGTATAGTAAACATTGCTGACAACAGTTCCACTGAACTTACCGTAATTTATCGGTTGTCAAATTCATTCCATGGAAATTGGTCAAACAATGACTGCCCTGGACATCTTCGCAAATTAAACGAAATTTACGGAATGAACGTTCTGCATCGTTTTCGTTTTGCAAGTCGGCGAGTGACACTTCAAACACGCGGTGCTTCAAACCTTCTGATGCGATTTTCGTACCTTGTGTACGATTAACCAATGTTTTTCCAACTTGACGTTGGGAAAACATATTTGGTGCTTTGATATCATACCAATCTTTACGTGAAAAAGGATCGATAACCTTCTTTTTCGAACCTTTCTTTCCACCTTTAGAGAGACCCTTATTTTTTCCGACAGCCATCGTGATTGATCAACACTGAAAAGAAAGATGTCATAAAGAAATTTTATAAAGCCTATAAGCCATAGGAAACAGTAAAAACGTCACTACTTTATCTGTCACGTTGAAGCGAATTCGGACGCAGGGTTGGACAATTTTTAGTCAGTAACATTTCCATTATATCAATTAATACGATACATGCACAAAAATATGGTTAATTTTCAGATCACATTTTATTTTTTAATTAGTAAATAAATGAAAATTATTTGATGGAGAAAATTTGAAGAATTTGAACGTTTTAACCGATAGTCATATGAAAAGCATAGATGTCAACTGTTTTGACATTTCAATGTGAAAAAAGTTCCTCTAAACACATTGCACCATCAATAACAAAGTTTCACATTTTGCGTTCTAATATTCCTATTATTGAACTTCGGTAACAAAGGAAAATGGTAAAATTAATTTATTATTGACTACAATTTTTCTTTCTTTGAAAAAACTTATTCAATCAAACAATAAATTTTAATTTATAGTCGAGCGCAATATTGGCAGGTCTCTCATTGGCTGCCGTTGGTTTAACTGGGCGGTATTTAATGAGAAGGGCACCACAAATGACACAGAAATTCTCCGAAGCCATGAAATCGTTCCCATCAGCGGAATCACTTGCAACATCAAAGTATTATCGTGGAGGGTTTGATGCAAAAATGAACAAAAGAGAAGCAGCTCTCATACTAGGAGTCAGTCCGACGGCACCAAAAAACAAAGTATGTTGACAGCATCTAATATCTTATTAGATTAAATTGAGTTGCCACAAACCTGTTGATAATGAATATTTTGAACTTCCACAGATTAAAGATGCCCATAAAAAAATTATGCTGAGTAATCATCCCGATCGTGGTGGTTCACCATACTTGGCTGCCAAAATTAACGAAGCGAAAGATTTGTTAGATTCACAGAAATAATTAAATAATTTTATAATTATGTAGTGTTTAACATATGTACAAAATAAATTGAAACGTAAAAATAAAGTGAACAATTTGAATTCGTTGTAGAAAAGTTGGAATCGATTTTGACGTTTGAAAAGTAATCCCTAAATCCATATGAACCTATCGTCTATCAAAATAATTTTCTTTTTGAGATTTTCAAGTTCACCCATGTGAATAACATCTTACTTATTGAATATAATACTTGCTATTCCGCACATTAATCCATCAATCTATACATACAAATATTCAGTAAAACTATTTGGAAATGTCTAGAGAAAATGCGTACTCTCTTTTATTGGAAATTTTTTTTTCACCACTTTAATTCAAATTACGAGGGGTATTACATAAATTTCAAAATCTTGCAGACGGATTAAGCCCTAGTTAGACTTCAGGTACATTTTTCTTTATAAATAAACGGAAATATTAACTTAAAATTAGATACATATCGAAAAATAGCCTCGGCCTATTTTTGGTTGAGTTATCAGCAAAGGATTTAAGGCACTGATTGAATGCAATTGATTTAGAAAACGGTAAATGTGGAAGTTCATTAAAAAAATATGTCCTAATAACTATGGAAAAATTGTATAAATGGAACCAAACAATTACTTACAATATTTACTTTCCAAAAAATGGTTGCTCAGTAAATATCCTCATGTGGTTTTATGATAATAACAACAAAATCTTAGTTGGTATAAGTTCAATTCCTTACAAAAGATATATGTATCTATTATTGTACTAAAATTTGACCATCTAGCGGCACAGTTACAAACTATTTATGCATGCAACATTTTTACCAATTTTGTACATTGAACAATTAGTAGCAATCGAATCGGCAGACCGTTAACAGTATTTCATCATATCGCAGTAACCCCACTAACACAATTTGCTATAGTTCCGAGAACAATGCAAAGGCAAACCTTAGAATTCGAAGTCGTTTCTTCTTCCATACTCGCTGGACTCAACAATATATCTATGGACGAAAATAGAGTAATAATAACTGAACTAACTTTTGATTAATTTAATCGTCTTATTAAAATAATACAAATTCACATAGCAATCCGGTGCCACCGCTGAAATATCGGGCATTCTAGCTGCACATCATTTTTTACCCAAAGTCCAAAATCTACGTTGGTGTAGACGCAATTTTGACATCGGTGTTCAATGCAATTGATCAAAATGTGTTCAACTGCAATTTGGATGGAACAAAATTGGAATGGTGTCATTGAAATCACGTGCTTTGGTCACCTATCGGCAATATACTTTGACGACACGACAAACTTTCATTCGGTGCAGCGAGTTTTGGTTCAAAAACCGTACAAGAAAGCAATTCATGGAAGCCGTTTTGGTAAGTTGCGCAATTATACACGTTACATTTGCAAATGGAATAAAAGTGTTTTTTCCCATACAGTACGAAATGCTTGATTTATACTTAACCCTAAGGGCCGAGGAAGAAATCAGCGACAATTTGAACATTTATTTACTTGAAGCTGCAACTACCTATCTTAACCGCTGTTTTGGAACCAATCTCGCAATCAATAACAACAACAGCAAACAGAAAAATGTGGACGAATCGGACGTTGAACGTATTTTGGAATCAGTTGCCAATGATCGCAAGATGTCGACAAAGAAGGCTCGAATGGAAGGTTTAAAAGTCACTCCAGAAATACGAGTTTTGTCGAAAAAATTGAAAGGCAATAGCCGTGAATTCAAGTGTGTTAAAAAGTGCGGCGTAGCATGCTATTGTCCACCACAAATGAAGTTCCGAGAGCATTTCTTTGGAGCAAATATTTACGCAATTTATACTGTCGAGGAAAATAAAGTGAAGTGCATTCTTTGTCAAGAAGAAATGCCAAAGGGAACTATGGACACGCATCTCGACAATAATTGCCCCATATTCAGACCGTTTTAAACTATTTCATTTTTTTCAAAAAAAAAAATTCCATGAATGATAATAATGTATCATTAATTATGACTACAATGTAACTTTCATTTAATAAAGTTTTTTTTGTTAAGTGAACAAAATTCACTGAAAATAAATCACAGTCGTACTTGTCGTACAGATCAAAATCGCAAATATGCTTACGTAAAGGATACGTGATTTTTAATGCTTATAGATGTAATTGGATACTACATGAAGTTTATTATTTCATAGGAACGCAGACCAAAGAAAAACAAATCAATGTTTTCTTTGTAGAAAAGTATGTATGTAAGTGTATTTCCAAAAATCATTACACGTCATAGGAATAAACATTCTATGTCCATGACATAGTAACGTTTATTTATTTTTTAGCTATAAAACATTATATTGCATATTTCGTGATATATGGAGAATCTATTCAATTGCTCAAAGCTCATTGTGCTGTTCATGAATTTCAAGTGAACATTCAGACTCAACTTTTTCCAGTGAAACATATAAGAAGAGAACATTATTCCTTTGATATATTAATACAATTTTTTTCAAAGCTTAGCCTGAACTGGCCGAAAATCATCCGGCTGACATAACTTTACTGGTTCAGTCTTTATAATGTCGATCCCAGTCTTTTGTGCGACAGTGTAAGTTACATACAAAATCATATTTTCGATCGTGATCAAGCGTTAAAATATCGCGTGATCACGTCCGTGCACATTTCTCATCACATACACATACACATGTTGTTTGGGTAAATACATACATAAATACAAATACAAGCCCACAACCGTTTCTTTCTTTGTAAAGTCTCTACTCATGTTTATGTTGAATTTCTGCCTTATTGTGCCGGTATCATATACTATATGTTATAGGTTTCGCTTACCATTCGTGGATCTTTGTTTCGATGACATACTTGTTTACTTTCGTATAAGATACGATGCAAGCAACTAACTGCTTGCTACATTTATTTGCAGACTTCAGTATTATGTAGCAAGCAGTACGCTACTTTTCAACGTTGTTGGAACACAAAGTCATTCTATCGTGCATTTATTTGCTGAATTTCAATCACTTATCCTCTTAAGTCGATTGTTTCCATTCACAGAATTGAATATTTATTCATAATCTGCATTTGAAAATAGTGATCAAGTGAAACACCTGCGGACAGTGATTTGAACATTAAATAAATAAATAAAATTTGTGAAAACTATTATAGTAATTTGTTGATGTTGTTGCTTCTTTGCGCAATATATATGAAAAATGCTTAGTAAGGTTGTTTTTATGGTGAACATTTAATTGTGATTAGTTTCGGTTTCGAAAATAAAATTTTAAAGTGAAGTTGAGCTGTTTGGGATTTGGAAGAATTTTTTTCATCTTGAACTTCTTCGATAGTTCTCGGTGAGTATTTGGCAAATGGTCGTCAAGAGTGTAAAAAAAGAAAAAAAAAGAAAAAGAATAACATGTTATCTTTTAATGATAACATATAATTTAATTTTATAGCCAATCAATTTAATAAATTTACAAGACCTATCTTAACGTTAAAATTAAATAATAAAAACAAGGGGTCACCCTAGTACGCAAGTAAATTAATATAAAAAAATCCAATATAATTCAGTATATACTCACTTTTGTCAAGTGGATGACTCAAAACATAGTCATACCTTTTGTCATATTTACTTATATTATATGTGCAGCAGAGTCTTATGCTCCTTCTCTTATGAAAATTACTGTACAAAATATCAAGAGGTGAGATCTCTTGAGATCCAAACTATGCAAATCAAAGCGAAAAAAAATCAAATATTGAAAATGACTTAGTTTGCAGTGTAGTGAGTGTGTAACTTGCACTGCGCAACCAAATGCAAAACAATAAATAAACATTTGAAATTATCTTGCGAATCAAAAGATATGATTCACATAGCGTATCAATATGGTCACTATGTGAAGATTTGTGTTATTGAGCTCAATAAGATATGGCCGAATCGATTTCTGTTATCAAGTGCTATATAAACGTTGTTTACTATTAAATTTAATGAAAATTAAATTGACGCAAGAAAGTCTACGACAAGGGCCCAATAAAAAGATCTCTTATTGAACATATTTTGAAAAGACACTCTTATAATGGAAGATGGAAAAAAATTATTGTTTGAGGTTTTTCAAACAAAAGTATGTTTTAAATACAATAAATAAACAGTTAAAATTCCAATAAAGCTGACCACATGTTATGATATCTCAACAAAGCAGCCTTTAAAATAACAATAGCCAAATACGGGCTTAGTGAAAACTATCAACATGTCTGTTTGTCTATCACTGTATGGAAATTACTTTAAATAAATTTTGGATGGACTGATTTTTATAATCATTTAAATACATAGAAATTAGGCGAATATTCGTCAAGTTACGAGTATATCTTTGCAGAAGATATATTTATGGTACTGCCACTCCCTTCATGAAAAAAAAATTGATTCATTCTACATCTTTATTTTTTTTAAATGAGAACATGTTTGCTGATATTTATCTGCGACAATTAACATCAATTGTGGTAACGTCGTAATATCTAGATGTATTTTAAAGTTACAAAATATGTCGAGTATTTTAGTTGTATGATTTGAAGTGAATAATCGGTTTATTGGGGTATTAGGTGTTGGTATGTGCAATGTGCGCCGCAATATGAACAATTGTAACTTCGTAGCTACAACCAAACAACTTGATCGTTCTTATCCTTCAAGGATACGAAGAATGGATACAGTTCATTAAAATTAATTAAATAAAAGTGAACATTTATAGACCTTGTTTTCTGAATTCGATTGAGCCATTGTCATTTCATTGATTTTCATGATGATTTTCATCACCATCTTCGTCCAATTATTATACCGAATTGGTTGTTTTAATACCAAATTTGTAACATTTACCGATCGATCGGCCAAAATTTATTTAAATACTTATATAAAATTTATAATAAAATCAAAATCGCAGTACTTTCCCTGATGTATTTTCACTGATTGATTTATTTTGAGTTCAAACCGATTTGTGTTGTTTGAATCAATTTCAGATGACTTGCTTTCACCTAAAATTATGTATTTATCGCACTTGCAAGAATTATCCATTTTCTTCAAAATTTCGAATTAAAGTCATGAAAGGAAATTGAAACTGTGATTTAATTTTGATTGGCGGGAACAGCTACCGAATTTGAATGACAAAATGACCAGTAGCATATAAACACTTGTGCAAACAAATTGATTTTATTCTTGTTTTGAGTGCGTGCCCTATTCCAATATGGTAAAATCAATTTCGAACCTTTTTCATTTCTCTATTTTGAATTTTATGGTACTGGTATTGAAGTATACCTTACGAAAAAAATCACGTTCAATACTCAATGTACAGAATAGTCTGAGTTCATTGTCCTCGACTTGTACAATTGCAATTAAACTCAAATGTCTAATCATTTCATGGCTTCCGTTCAAATATGATATTGACTTAATGTTAGACTTTTTTCTGAAAATTGTTAAATTTGTTCTGTAATCTTAATATCATGCTCTTTTCCGCATTTCATTTATTAACAGATCGTAATCATGGTTCGATTAAAATGCCAAAGCAATGAAGGGATTATACAGTTCTTACTTGTATCATCAATGCTACAAATTGGCGCCATAGCAGTAAATGTAGACGAAAAAGATTTCCGTTTCATTTCATTCCAAGGTGAGTTTTATAGATAGATTTTTCTAAAGATTGATGGTGAATTTCGTTCGATTTTATTGAATATTAAGGAAAACATTTGGTTTTGTTTAAAGAGAAATATTGATAGATTTAATATAATCATACATCGATGTATGTGTGTGGCTTCTTTATGGACAATGTCATGGTGTAAATATGGTATGGAGCTTACATGAGAAAATGCGAAGTGAGAGGAGGAGAAGAATTGAAAAAACCAGATTTGTGAAACGTTATATCGTGCAAAAATTGACGAAGCAACAAGAGCAAAAACTGTATGAAACATCTCACTACATCCTTATTTCGGAATGTAACGCATGAGAGAAGAAGAAACCAAAAACATCTTTCATACGTGTATACAATGGATGGATTGATTAAATTCCATGCAGCTAACTTTATAACAATTATATGCGGCAAAAAAATCTTAGAAATTCACTGCAAGTCTATAAATATGTTGAGTGCTTAGAAGCATAAAAATAATTTGATTTGTACAGAACACCAGCGAAACATTCATCGAAACGATAACTAACCCTAAGCATAAAGTCATTGATCGATACAAACGATACAAATGGCTTGTATTGGTACACACCCATCTTAAGAAAGAAGTTAATCAAGTAAAAGGTTTAGCGACACTTTATTTTCAACTTCGGTCGTTTTCTTTCGTTCAGAAGATAATGCCAATGACCACTCTGTACAAATTGATAAATAATATTCTAGTTTTGAACAAGTTTTAATGCAACAAGGTAATTCTAAATAGATTTACTATATTTTGCATTAATTTTAACAAAAATTTTACGAAGGTCACTACGAGCACATTTGGTTTATTGAAAGACTGGAAGATAGAATGCATTAATTTTTTATGTCCACATCAAAAGATAATTTGTATTCAATCACATGCAATCAGCTTAGATAGTAATATGTTTTTGTGTTGACTTTGAACCGTTAATGTTGATTAATGAAATGATACATACCGAGTTTTTTTTCTTGTTTGTGGCCATAAAATCTTTCTCAGGAATTCTAAATACATTTCATTTTAATACACAAATTATCAGTTGATGAAAACAATTAAATTTTTAAAGGGCGCAATTTATATCAATCTTATCTTTTGTCTTACCCCGCTAAGTGAAGTTGTTATTCTGTTAAGGATAAGCATGTGTTAGCACATTTGTGTGAACTCGTTGTGAACAAAAAATATGCTCCAAGAAAGAAAAAAATAATATATCTTGACAAATATTTTAATATTTCTGAAGTTGAAATTTGATTGGCAACAATTTAACTTTCAATGGCTCCTTAAAAATGCATGTATCGATTACGGTAACTGAATGTAATTTTGGGTCAGCAGACAGTCTATAATTATCTTTTTTTTTGAAATATTTGAATTAACATCGCCAGATCACCTAGGTAAGACACTGGTTTTTTCCTAAACTGCTAAGAAATTGTAAACAGCATTGCATTTTCTCAGTTTATGCAGCTATTATGCATTGGAATGGAGACATGAGTTGCTTTTAATTGCGGAGGTTGTTCTGGTTTTAGGCTAGTTTTGTTTTGCAGGTGTTAAATTTTTTTTATCATCGTACACTGTCAATCTATTTTAATTAGATATATACGAAATATGTGGCGCCAATGATAACATTTACTTCATACTAAATCATTTTCCACACTTTTTAATATTGGACATAAAACAATATTTATATATTATGTTATATTTTTTCAAATTTTAGACTTGCACCAAACATCTGACCGCTTCGAAGATGAGAAATTTTCATCTTTTTCACGATTTCTGTTTGACGTTTCGCATAATCAATTGGTGGTTGGAGCTCGGTAAGTTAATTTTAAATTAAATAACTTGAACACATTTTGTTTTCGGAAAATTCTACAATCTTTTCATAAATTGACACAATGAATAGGCTCTTCTTGATCAAATTTCACCCGAATTAAAGTTAGCTTTTCTGAGATTTATTCTCCAGTCTTCTACTTTCGAATCGAAACCCTTTTGTTTTTCAATCAGTCATTTTTCAATTATTCTACAATCGAATAAAGAGAAGAGATTTATTATATCTAATGATTTTTTGTTGTTGTCGGAAGCAGCTTTGCTTACAATGAAAATCTTATGAATAGAGAGAGAGAGAGAGAGAGAGAGAGAGAGAGAGAGCGCATTGGTAACACGATGAGTATACCAAAGAAAATATTGCAAATCTTCCATTACATTCAACTTGCGATCAAATTCAAGCGAAATGTAAAAAGCGATACGTGCACTGACATCAGAAAATGAATTGAGTGAGGATCGACATGCAAACCGGTTGAATAAGTTCCATGGGCCCACAGCCTACATAAATGTAGCACAACACAACTTCGTTGCCGATGTGGGCGTAAGTGCGCGTTACGATGATATGGCGGTGCACATATGGTGAACGCATTGCCATCTATTTTTATTGAGAAAAATTCTATCCCGTTCAAACAAATATGCCTCTTTATTGCACCCAATAATACTCAATTTTTTTAAAAAATAATAGCAACATTTATAATAATTGGAAGAACAGAAAGCATAAGCACGGAAAAACAATGAACTCTTGTCCTTGTGAAAATGAAAACATTCACTAAACTTCAGTTTCAAGTCAATTCGATTTTACTTTCTTTATAAACACGCTTGTTTTGAGTTTCAAGTCTGGTTCAACTGATTAATAAGTTGTTGAAAATGATAGCGTCAAAGGCACATATGATGGAAAATAATCATAGACCAAGTTAACTTATACATTTGAATATTTTTATAGACAAGATGTGGAATTTTTTCTCGCCTACTTACCTCTTTAATCTCTTGATTTTCATTTTTTAATATTTAAAAAAATATATTCCTTCATACAACTTTCTTAATTCTAGCGATGCTTTATTTCGTCTGTCATTCTCACTGGAATTGTATGAGAGCCGCGTTTGGGAAGCAAGTGACTCAATTATTGAAATGTGTAAAACGAAAGGTGCTAGTGATGATGATTGCCACAATTACATAATGGTATTACAAAGTTATGGTAATCAATTGTACGCTTGTGGAACACATGCTTTTAGTCCACAGTGCTCTTGGCGCCAAGTGAGTATCTATTGTTCATTTATTTGGGTTGCCAAGATCAACTAGTTTGTGTTTATTGATTTGAATTTCAGATGGACAATTTGAACATCACGAAACTTGACAAAGGAGTGGCGAAATGTCCATTTAATCCACATGCCAATATAACTACGTTGATGACAGAAAATGGCAGTCTGTTTATTGGTTCTTCTACCGATTTTTCTGGCACCGATCCAGCCATTTTGCGAGCGGATGTGTCAAAAGTATGAAAACTGGACTATGCCTATTCACACTTCACACTTTTATTTTCATTACTACAAAATGTTGCTTTAATTTTTGATCAAACAGAAGAGAGAGGACAATAAGATCATCCGTACCGATCAATACAATTCAAAATGGCTGAATGCTCCAAATTTTGTTGGCAGTTTTGAAGCTGGAGATTTTGTCTATTTTGTGTTTCGTGAAGTAGCCGTCGAATACATCAACTGTGGAAAGGTACAAACAATCTTGTGACGGATAATATTGTTTTGATTCACTATTTCTTTGTCAATTTTGCATATTTAGATTATTTATTCACGTATTGCACGTGTTTGCAAATCCGATCCAGGTGGACAGCGAGGTAGTAGAGATAATTGGACATCATTTGCAAAGGCACGATTAAATTGTTCTCTGCCCGGTGAATATCCATTTTATTTTAACGAAGTTCAAGGAATTGAATATTTAACGGATGAAAATATTTTATATGCTACATTCACCACACCACAGTAAGAAAAAGTCTTTATGCCAAAGTGTGATATACGTATATTAATGTAAAATATGCTCTTCCTCACAACAGAAACAGTATCCACGGTTCCGCAATTTGTGCGTTCAATTTATCGGCTATAAATTTGGCATTCAGTGGTCCATTTAAGCACCAAGAAACCACTTTATCCACGTGGGAACGGAAAGACTGGGAGTTCCGTAATCAATTTGAGTGCAAATTTAGTTCAGTTCCGTCAATACGTCATGATCTTTTGATGGGGTCACATCGCTTCCAATTGATGAATGATGCCATTCAGCCAATTACAACTCAACCATTGTACACATCTGAACAAGAACGTTTTACTCATATCGCTTTGGACGCAATTGCAACAAAACTTTACAATAGAGTACAAATCATGTATGTGGCCACAGAGGAAAATTTGATAAAAAAACTATCGATATTACCGCGTACCAAGGAAACATGTCTCATCGAAATTTGGCAACCAGTAATTCAAGAAGATTCGACCATATTGACCATGCAATTTTTAAAGCACACCGAATCATTGTACGTTGGAACTAAAAAATCAGTTCTCCGAATTCCAGCACAGCATTGTAGTCGACATTCGAAAACGAATTGCATAATTGCGATGGATCCATATTGCGGTAAAAATTTGCCCGTCAAAAGTTTCTCTTTTTCCTATACTAAACACACGATGTGTTAAACTCTCATAAATTTTAGGTTGGAATGATTTGAAAGAAGAGTGTACAACTCCCCCAAATGGAGAAACGTCGAAACGTTTCTGGGTCCAACAAGCCAATGAATGTCCCGTCACAACTAAAATACCAATTGACGGTGGATTTTCTTCTTGGAGTGAATGGAAGTTGTGCAATCATCACAGCGATGATAATCGACACGAATCCAGCAACATTGACAATTGTTTGTGTCGCACAAGAACTTGTGATAATCCATCGCCAAAAAATGGCGGAAAAGAATGTAAAGGTAAATCAAAACCATTTGCCAGAATCCACAAATCCATACATTGGAGTTGAAAATTAACTCGGGGAAATCTTCTTTTTTTATTTAAAGGGGCAACAATTAGTGTGACCAATTGTACAGTGCACGGAAGGTGGACCGAATTTGGGCCGTGGGGTAATTTTTTTTATATTATAAATATTTTATAATTTTCCAGTCAATCGTTCAACATTGAGTGAAAGCGCCATGCCACTTTTAAAGAGTTTGACTATAGCACTTTCACCGAATGTTGTACAGTTTTATAAAATACTAATACGTAGAATATCGCTTTTTGTCAAACTGTAGGTCCGTGCAGTCAAACGTGTGGAATTGCAGTAAAAAGTCGGCGGAGATTTTGCGGTAATCCGGCTCCGGCGTTTGGTGGACGAACTTGCGTCGGATCGGACAGAAGTAAAAACTGAAAATCAAACACAAAACTAGTGATTTTAATGAATATAAACTTTACATTCTAGGTGAAATGTATTGCTCTAATCTCCCGCCTTGCCCAGAGCCGAAAAAGCAAGCGATTGTTGTTGACGGTGGTTGGGGTCCATTCGGAAAGTGGTCCGAATGTTCAACGCCCTGCGGAGGTGGATATCGTTTGCGCCGAAGAATTTGTGATGATCCCTCCCCAGAAAACGGCGGCCTTGACTGTACAGGGTAAATATTTCTAACTAACTTGAAAATATTGTTGCACTATACCATTCAATACACTTTTTGTAGTTGTGGTGTTGAATATGAGATGTGTAATACACAGCCATGTTTAGAAGTACAAAAGCTTGGACCATGGACACCTTGGTTACAACAACCGATGGCTAACTATACCAATATCAATGGCGAATACCTTGAGAAGCGTTTCCGTTTTATGTGCAAATTGAATGGAACCGATGCAAAAGTTTTCAAAGCAAAAGAAGAAAGCCGAATTTGCTCGGGTGGATTTTGTCATCGTGTTAGCGATGAAAATGGTAATTTGGGTTTCAGTGAATGGTCTGTGTGGAGTAACTGCTCTGCCCACTGTGGTGGGGGACAACAATTCCGTACGAGAACATGTGAGCGAAATATCTGTGAAGGATCTACGAAAATGACGAGAGCATGTAATACACAACCATGCTTAAAGCTACAAAAGCTTGGACCCTGGATACCTGAAGGTACGCAAATGATACATGTGTAGATGACCTATGTGCCAATCTTATATCCAATTCTTCATTTTTATTTTAGACAACTGGTCATGTTGGAGTGATTGGAGTCAATGTAATGAGGACGGCGAAAGTATGCGAACGAGAACGTGTCTATCATCACATACAGATTCAAATATATGCCATGGAAACGATCGCGAAATTCGATCATGCGATAATTATTTAACAAATGGTATTGAAAATATAATATCATTTGGAAATTTATTTTGTTTTAATCGTTAAAATTTATTCACAGAAATATCGACAGCTGGACCATCGTCGTATTTGTTAATCTTTTTAATAGTGTTGCTCTCGTGTTCAAACTGTTTCATCTATGTGTATATGAAAAGACGTTATGGTTCACCACGAGAAATAAAAAATATCGGATCGCCATGTTTTGATTCATTTCCAAACCAATATTCAAGTTTACCGACAAGAGAAGATAGACCAAAGGTGAAGCGTCAGTCATCGTTCATTGGTACAAATGGATCGCACGTAAAACTATTGTCAAATGGCACATTAACAAAATCAAATAACGTGAGTGGTCATAACATGCCAAAAGTGTTATCAAAATCTTTTGTTGAAGTTGACACGGCAACAATAAAGCGCAATTCACATGGACTAAATAATTTGCGGCCAATACGCAGCATTGATGATGACAAATTTTAGCAACAGAAAAAAATAATTGAAAAAGTCTGATTTTGTCAAAACTACAACGAGTTCACAAAATGTTTATTATCCATAAAAAAACATAGCGAGATAACTAATCTAATCGTGATTTAAATGAATTAACGAGTAAAATTGTATTGTTAAAAAAGACGTCCAGCTACTTAAGATGCAACATAGTTGCTTTATTTGTTTAATGAAATAGAGTATTCGTCTAACAAAGATAATAATTTGTGCCATCCAATTTCTACATTTTAAAACAATTTTTTTAGAAGTATTTAATGTATTAAGAATCTATGATACGTAGAATATGTGACAAATGTCATACTTCTTTTGTTGTAGCTCATATTGAGCCAAAATATAAACTTATACAATTTTAAAATAGTTTCTACTTTCGTTTCGGCCAGAGAATTGTCATTAAAGTAATACAATAATGAAAATAATACAACTAATAAAGAGTAACTATTTAGAAATTTTCGTTCATTTGTCCAATTTTTTTCAATCTCGTAAATCGATTTCAATGTGGTATGTATTGCGTCAAATATCTTAAACTTAGGCACAGCATGGCTATCGCGCTAGAAATAGCTGTGCCTGCTGAAACCATACAAAACACACAGCCTGTTTCTGTATGTTATATTTCAAGCGATTTTGTTTCAATTTTTTCTTCAGAAATGGCTTTCCTTATGTGCATTGTTTCGAACGGTTTTCGTTCACCTCTTGTTCGACAATTGAAGTACAGGTCTGTGAATGTGGGGGTTGTTGGTGTATATTTTTTGGTTTGTAAACTATACCTGTGAGCCAAAAATCACCAATTGATTCGCAACAAATTCACGAGAGCAATGCTAACATTTGACAACCAATCGAGAGACACATTGGCCACTTTCTTTCGCTTGCAAATTTCCAATTTTTGCATTCGTTTATTGTTTTCGGTATTTATTTCGATGCAACACATCAAGTCATGTCGATATTATCCTCTTATTGTCACCGATTCACAACTTGAAGTTGTGGAATCGCATAAAAAGTATTTCTTTTCAGTGGGTTAACAATCGATCTATTTTCTTATTCTTAATTAGCAGACGGTTTGCATATCGGGATATTTAACGCGAAAACAATAAAAGTGATTGTTATGGTTTATATTCTGAAATATCTCGAATGAATATCCATCCAAAATATATAGACTGGGGATAGGTTTGTAAATTCAGTTCCATGTTGTTCGATTTTATTTATTAAAATCAATTGGAGTATCATGCATGATTAAAACAAATTTCTTCTTCTCTTCGGAGGAAAACACAGAGTTTTTATTTCAATTATTTCGAACTTAAAATATAAATGTATAAAAACAAAAAATGTTCTATTATATATTCAAGTACGTCTCGTAAACATGTTTCTCGATAGAATCATAAAAAAATTCATTTGGCATTAAACTCGTCAATAAATTGGCTGTGTAGTCATAATTTTGCTACATAATTTTTTTTCAAAATTTATTTTTTCAATTAAGTGTAGAGGAAGTGTAGGTAAGTGTACAACATTTTGTTTCGAAGTGTACCTGAATTTTTTTTTCAAAAAATCGACTTCATTTTTTTGGGGTCCTCATAATTGAATGCTTGAGAATAATAATGAAACTTAATTTTTGTTCAAACTGAAGTGTCCCTTCGAAATATTTCCAATAAAAGTGTCCCAAGTTTATATGGCAAACTATATACAAACTTGGGACACTTTTATTGGAAATATTCCGAAGGGACACTTCAGTTTGAACAAAAATTATGTTTCATTATTATTCTCAACCATTCAATTTTGCCCGGGGTAGCTATTTTCTAAATCCAAAATGTCTCTATTGTCAATTGAAAGTGGATTTGGATCGGTTATTACATAAACTTTAAATGTTAAACTTCAGCGTAACATATCCCTTTTGTCATTTGATATACATACGAGGGGGAAACCACGGATTCTAATATGTGCTAATTTTTTCTAATATTTCTAGTAAAACGCCATATAACATGTACATTTGACATCTTTCTAATATGTTCTAGTTTTTCTAGTATCGAGTTCGTGGGTAACCGCAAGTATACATATGATCGGCTGAGAATAAAAGTGACTTTAAGTTTTTTCAAACCGTCTCCATCTTATGTAAATCCTACACAAATTATGAGACACTTTTAAGATTTTTTCTGCTTAAAGTCTCTTTTATTACCAGCCGTACATATGTAATATATAAAGTAGTAAATGCATTTCCTATAATAAAACGGATGATGATCAAAGAACACGTATTTTTAATGGAACGAACAAAATTTTACACATATACACTAATTTTTTTTAAAACTACTCATTTAAAATGTAAATTGAATCTAAAATGAAAAAAGAATAAGAAGAAAATCATAAATTTATTATGAACGTTGGACGTAAAATGTGTGCGAAAATGTCGCGCATGTTAGTGAATGCATTCTCATTCAAATATTAGTCTATGTTGGGCAGCAAGAAACGTTCCTTCATTTCAAAAGTATAATAACATAATAATAATTATTGTCTGTAGTTTCTGGCCTCATCCTCTTCCTTCTTGAGTGCCTGAATTAAAACCAAGCTTAGCACCACATTTATAACCTAGAAAGAGCAAAATCAACGAGAGAGAGAGAGAGAGAGAGAGAGAGAGAGAGAACAAAAGGAATGAGCAAATGGAAAAAAATTGTACAAGTTCATATTTCAGCAATACAACCGGCATTTTTAACATTTTTATTCTGCCGTTGCATTTTGTATCCAGTGCATTGTGCAAATGATAGACTATGGCTTACAGAGGCTCATCAATGTAATTGAAATTTTCAAATAACCACATATTTTCCACATCTAACATTTCAAATTAATAAAATGCAAACGAATAAAAAAGGAAAAAAAAGGCTCATGTTTGAAAAAAAAGCCTAATGATTAAAAATCGCAGAAAAATTTGTTTTAATGTTCAGAAATGTTGGGGTTGGAACATCAAAAATATGTCAAAGATGGACATTTCCATCATTTTGCACAATATTATAATCATAAAAATAAAATTGAATCTTTTTCAACAAAATGCTGTTACAGAATTCATTCGGTTTTCATTTTGGATTACCCATACGTACTTGAATGAATGCAAGTGTCATCGCCAGTCCGGCAACCCAACCACTTTTATCCTCAAGTAGCCAGGTCAGCTCATCAACACAGCCATGGAAAAATGCATTACCCGTTACAGTGTCCCGACATGTTGATGGCAATGGTTGACGCATAATAATATAGTCATTAGACCCATCTGCACCGCAGCAACCAATCTGGATTGGATAAAGAGCAAAAAAAAAAGAATTCAAAAAAATGTTGTCAGAAAAATAGTTAAAATGGAACATAATAAAGAAAATAAAATTCGGAAACTTATATTGCAAAACCGCTTAACAAGATGTTAACAACGAAAAACCATTTTACTTTTTTTGTTATTTTCTTTACTTTTGTATCATTTGGTTCTAATTCGGTAATCGATTTTATTATTTGATTTCGTATACATTTTCATCTGTCTGTCATTCATCGTTCGCAATTCGAGTGTGTTCTAATGTCTATACATCTAATATACTTACATTTTCCTGAATCATTTTCAAAACGGTCGTTGATTGAGGTGTAGACGATGACATGATTAAACGTCTCATTGAGTCACGAATGAATGGCTGTATGCTTGAATTTAGTGTACTGTAATCCAATAGTACAGCCGATCCAGCCACATGTATGATGAATGCCAAACATTGCGTTCCAATAAACTGTTGATGTGCACATGACCGTTTTGAAATCATGTTGATATTTCGTTTTGTGTGTCCATATCGTCCAGGCGTGAGACGGTTTAATGATGGCCACAGTAAGAAGTCCACGATGATGACGGTTTTATTGTATTTGATAGGCGATTCAGGCGCAGATGAGGGATGAAAACAACATGTGTTCGCACAAAACACACAAACGGTCAGCGTTGTCGTCATCGTCGTTGTTATCCGCACGATGAATTGAAAAGCAAAAAAAAAAAAACACAAGAAAAAAGATAGAAATTGTTTGAAAAAATAATAATAATATCGAAGTATACTGGTAACTTTTATTCCGAATTCGTTTTTAGGCAAAAAGGTACATTGATAATAGAAAATAAGTAACCGAAGAGATTACTATTGTAAATTCAATTTGTGTTTAAACAATTTGGAATTTACTGAATGAGCATGTTCCACTCTCTTGTAAATTTTCCAAGAGTGGATCGTGTGGAAGGGGCAGACTGCTTTGACGATAAATAATACAGAATCTATTAAATAAGAAAATGCTTACCAAAAACAATCCCTGCGTATGTTCCATTAGTGCACTGCAACATCCCAAAAATGACACAATCAATATTATCACCGAAGCAGCAATTAAAATGTAAATGCCAACATAGTAAACGTATATGTCTAATATTTGGATCCATTCTTCAAAACTTTTCTCCGCACGAATCCATACCGTTGCAATAAACATTCCAGCGCCAATTATCTGTATAATGTAAAATCATTTATCACTATTATTAACTAATTTTTATCCTCTTCGGTTGTGGACAACCAAAATTTCAAATATGGTAGCATATTTGGTGGACCCATGTTTTAGCTAACAAACCAACTGCTGATAAAAGTAGCTGGCTATTCGTGGAATTATGACCGATCATTGCACCAGACTTTATGATAAAGTATAGACTATCAGCGGTTAGTTGATGGCTAGTCGCAATTCAGTAACTGCTGAGCAGTTAGATCGAGCATGGGTGTGATACAATGGCATTGATGCAGTTGAAGTAATGGAAAGGATTTACTAAAATTTACATTTTTATTGAAATAGAGATCTATTTATTCTTCAAATTCAAATGGGAAATAAATACGAGTTTATTCATTCGATGATAGGATTTTTCTTTTCGCCCCTAAACTCAGAAAATATAAAACGAAACAGAGCAAAAACAAAATGCAACGAAAAAAGAAAATTACATTGAGTCTATTGCATCGAGAATTTATGGACATTTCGTTCGATTGTATATTCATGCCAATATTGCAATAGAATCTAGCATGCTAATATTGCAAACACGATATTGTGTCGCGTAAATGTGTTAAACATGCAATCCATATTCTTACCGCTCTGACACATATACACATTACACATACAATCGTGAATTGTTTCGAGACTTGATTTCGACGTCTCTCAATCTCTATCACTATTTGTATATGATAGCATGAGACACTTTTTCCCTACGCCATCGTTGTTGCTTCTGTGCTAAAGCATTTCTTATCAGCGCACTCTGCAATGAATCTCTCATAGCAATGAATCACCGCACGACTCATACGTTATGATGCATAAACTTCGAAGAATTTCCTGGAAAATCAAATGTCTGGGGTGTGTGTCACTTGTTTTATGCCAGTACTACGGAACTTTATAAACGTTTTGCTTGTTCATTTTTTTGATTCTCGTATGTTCCAATTCCGAAATGTATACGAATTAAAAAACACTGTTTTAGTCATGTTTTCGTTCATTTCGTACTTTTTTTGTTGGCTCAATTGATCGAAAAAGGGAATTTGAAATTGCGAAGGTGATGCTGCTGGAAACACTAAAACACATACACACAACTTGTCAATGTTTCACTCTCGTTCACTTACCCATGCAATGATGTTGAAACAGAATATGGAATATTTTATGGTCGATATTTGATTTTCCAATTTAGCCATGTTGGCTCCTTGACCATTTCCTTTGCCAGCCATGTCACTTCGTTTCGTTCAGCCTTCTCTTACTCTAAGTTTTTATACTGTGATCCGATTACACCGTCGCCCCTTTACTTTTTCTCTATTTCGAAAGCAACTTTAAACTGATATATCACGTCAAGCACGGGCTTCAATTTTCAGGTCAATCAGATAGCACAAAATTAAAAATTGGCTTGGTAAATTATAAATTTTATTTGAATGTTTTACTTTAACTAAAAATGCCCAATCAATTTACTTTGTTTTTTTTTCACTTTTGAATCAAACACGCCGTTTTTGTAACGATTTTTGCACCAACTTTTTAAGTTAATCACTGTATACAATTTATGATTTTTTCAATTCGAAAAATGTTCAAATCAAATGAATATCTATTATTTTTCATTCCAACGAATTGATTGGCACACCTTGAATTATTTCAAATTGTGGGAGAAGAATTTAATTTGAATATCAAGTTAAAAGACACTCACTTGTACTATTAAAACCTCGCCCTATATTCGGATCGCAAACTAAATGTTCGACATCTAATACGATATAAGAATATGTGAAATTCATTACACGAATTGGCTACGATTGTTCATATCATATCTTTGGTTGATTTTTGTGTGGTAATCTATTCGTGTGTTTTCTTTACATGTTTCCGTTTTTAGGTGTGTGAATTACACTATCTATGTCGTTTTGTTATTATTGGTATGAAAATTCATTGGAATTCTTCGTTCGTTGGATTTATTTAGTTGGGATTCAACCTGTTTCGATTACAAAATACATTGTGTGTGTGTTTAAAAGCTTGTGTTTTAAATACGATGTGTGCAGAAAAAGATAATCTTATCTCTTATCGTGCGTTTGTTCGTGCGATCGTGTTCGCGTTCTTTTACTCGCTCGATCTCACAGCGTTGAAGCCGTGACAATATCTCGAGCGTTGTTATCTTACGTTACGCCCGTTAGCTGCGCGCGATTCTTACACGAAACAGCAACAAAAAATACACACCACGAATATAAGCTCGAAATATGAAAGAGACAACGAAGTGTGATAAAGTGTTTGTTGTCTTTTTTGTACTGAAGAAGAAGAAGAAAGCCGAATTTGCTCGGGTGGATTTTGTCATCGTGTCAGCGATGAAAATGGTAATTTGGAAATTCAGTGAATGGTCTGTGTGGAGTAACTGCTCTGCCAACTGTGGTGGGGGACAAGAATTCCGTACGAGAACATGTGAGCGAAATATCTGTGAAGGATCTACGAAAATGACGAGAGAATGTAATACACAACCATGCTTAAAGCTACAAAAGCTTGGACCCTGGATACCTGAAGGTACGCAAATGATACATGTATAGATGACCTATGTGCCAATCTTATATCCAATCGCACGTAAAACTATTGTCAAATGGAACATTAACAAAATCAAATAACGTGAGTGGTCATAGCATGCCAAAAGTGTTATCAAAATCTTTTGTTGAAGTTGACACGGCCACAATAAAGCGCAATTCACATGGACTTAATAATATGCGGCCAATACGCAGCATTGATGATGACAAATTTTAGCAACAGAAAAAATAATTGAAAAAGTCTGATTTTGTAAAAACTACAACGAGTTCACAAAATGTTTATTATCCATAAAAAAACATAGCTAGATAACTAATCTAATCGTGATTTAAATGAATTAATGAGTTTAAAATTATATTGTTAAAAAGGACGTCCAGCTACTTAAGATGCAACATAGTTGCTTTATTTGTTTAATGAAATAGAGTATTCGTCTAACAAAGATAATAATTTATGCCATCCAATTTCTACATTTTAAAACAATTTTTTAGAAGTATTTGATGTATTAAGAATCTATGATACGTAGAATATGTGACAAATGTCAACTTCTTTTGTTGTAGCTCATATTGAGCCAAAATATAAACTTATACATTTTTAAAATAGTTTCTTCTTTCGTTTCGGCCAGAGAATTGTCATTAAAGTAATACAATAATAAAAATAATACAACTAATAAAGAATAACTATTCAGTAATTTTCGTTCATTTGTCCAATTTTTTCAATCTCGTTAAGTAGATTATCGATTGTAGCTTCTGTTGGAGCCGGAAAACATGTTAATGTCATTCGGAAGAAATTGCCAATATTTTTCGATGGCAAAGGTGCATAATTAACCATTACAGTGCCATTTCGTATCATTGCTTCCTTGATTTTTGGCACAATATTATAGACCTCACTCCACCAGCTTTCATTCTCCGTTTTCATGCGCAACGCTTGTGGAACATACCAAAACGAAACGTTTGTATATTGAAAATTGCTCATGACCAAGCGGAATGCAGAACGTTTTGATAGCTGTTGTTCTAAATAGTTGGCCTTTTCCATACAGTTGTCAAACAAGCGTTCAAATCCAGATATTCCACGTGCTGTCAGAAGAATCAATCAATTGTTTATATCATGATTAAATGCCCGTATTTCATATTACTTCAACAAATTCTTACCTTTTAGCATTAACCAAAACTTGAAAACATCCACTTTTCTTCCACATTGAACGCTTTTATCTCCTAAAATGATATTTTAAAGAAAAAATAAAATAAACATTCAAGTTTATTGCTATGGATCGATTAGAAAGTGCACTAAATACCGGTGTCGTATGAAACATCATAAAATTTATCCTGCTGAAAAAGATAATCGGCATTCGCTGAATTGCATTTATGTAGAAATCCATTTTCTTTTGTCAAGTACATTGAACATTGCAACGGAACCCCCAGACTTTTATGCGGATTAAATGCAATCGAATCAGCACGGTGAATTCCGTCCAGAAGGTGCTTATGTTTTTTAGAGAATATTGAACTTCCTCCAAGACATGCATCCACGTGCAACCATATGTTATATTTTTCACACACGTCAGCAATGGCATTCAGATTATCGAAAGCACCCAAAACTAGAATTGAAAACAAAAAACCGATAAGAAATTGATACATTTTTTCCATAAACGACACATACCTGTAGTCCCTGCGGTAGCGTTAACAAAGAAAGGCTGACGATTACTCAGTAGTACATTTTCAATGTTCTCAATTAGGTCATCCACTTCCATACGTCCTTTTTCATCAGTTTTCACAACAATCAGATTGTCTATTCCGATACCGAGCCAGTGAATCGCCTTCTTAATACTATAATGCGATTGATCAGAAGTGAATGCGACGATTGGACGCATCCCAAAACATCCAGTCGATTTGACATTCGGTATTAATTTATATCTCGCTGAAACCATTCCATACCTACAATGAAAATCATTCGAATTCGAAAGTGGTCACGAGTTCCATTTTCTTTATCTTTTTTGTTGTTAGACTGGGAAATGGACTTACATGTTCGATAGTGATCCCCCAGGAGAAAAAATGCCGTCACCATTTTCAAAGCCGAAAAGTTTACAAAAAGTTCGTATGACTTCATTTTCCATTAACGTGAAGACGGGAGCCACTTCAAATGTGTACTGACTGGTATTCAACGCATCTGTTATCCAACTTCCTGCCAAACCGTAAGGATCCACTGCCCCAAATAATTGATTATGAAATTGTGGATGAGACGTTTTCAGCGAATATTGTATGACTAATTCGCAAAATTTTCGAATTTCCTTTAAATTGGTTCCATCATCAGGGATTTTAAAATCTAGAACATTCTGTACAACACATATTATTATAATTACATTGTTTGTATTATGATTTCATCAATAAACTACCATCAGTTCGTCGGGAAACTTAAAATTCACTATTGGCGTTGAGGTCTTTGGATTTAATATATTTGCATCCTCCAACATCTTATATACGTCTCGTAAAAGACTCCATTCATCCGTAGTTTCTTGTACGTTCATTTTTCAATAATTGTTGTTTACCGTTTGGAACTAAATTTACAAAAATTTATATATTTTATTGAATAAGAGATCTTTTCTATGTAAAAAAAACCAGCAATATTATTTATAATATTATTGTTCTTTGACATAAGAACACATTTTTCAAAAGCAACACGTGATGCATACTAATTAGGTAGAAAATTTTAAAATACTTCTCACTTCCTCACTACTTTCAGCCGTTATAGTCGTGTCAAATCGATTGCGAACCTTCAACACTATCAGTTCAATTAAATTTCTACAAAAAATCACATGTTGTTTAGTTCAAATGTTATATATTGCTAACTATATCGAGTAAAAAGCATTAAATATAAATTAAACATAATTATGTATGCTAATGATGTTAAATAATTTCATCATAAAACTGTTAATTTCATAGATTCATTGAATGAAAGAAGAAAAAAAACCTTTCAACGTCACACCATTCATTTCTCTTAACTGACACCAGCGTATAGGAGTGGCATTATTCTATTTATTTGTGTGGTGCGTATGTCAGTGAACTGTCAAAATAAACTGTGTCGACATCAAAACTAAAAGGTTTTTTTCCCTTCATAAAAGTCAATAAATTTTAGTAACTAGTGATTTTTCGAAAAATATTTCCAAATAAAATGCCAGTAAGTTGATTGTTATGATTGGTGTATGATATTTATTTTTTAATTTAACAATTATTCCGGTTTACCTCGAAGGAAGAAGATGAAAATAACACACACTCAAGCGAAAATGATGATGAAATCGAAAATGTTCGAGTTGTGGTTCGTGTACGTCCAATGGATAAATCTGAACTGGAATCAGGTTGCGAAAACTGTGTAAAGGTGGACAAGATAAATAGATGCATCACTGTAATTAAGCCAAATGCACCAGCCACTGAACCACCGAAAAACTATTATTTCGACAGCGTTTATGCAGAGGATTCAACACAGGTGCGTTTTTATTGACATATACACTTGCACAGACTGCGTTCACAAACACAACTATACGTTTAATATGGACAAATCGTTTACATTTTTGAGTTACCTTTTATTGATTTTTCGTTTAAAAAATTAAATTGGTAGTTTCTATAATTGTCGTTATGGTTTCATATCGCGCTTATTGCGTCTTAGGAACGCATAACAAATTTGTATAGCTTGTGTTTTGTTTATATTGATTTTTCTTTTCTATCTGTATGACAATATTACGTCCAGACAAAAAAAGAGAATGTTGAAGAAAAGAATGAAAATGAAAATTTAATTCTGAAAAAAGTTTCAAACATCTGTTTAACAACAGCAACAAAATATTACTACGAGAACTAAACGGTGTCAAGCGTAATTATTCCGTTTCCCCCCCCAACATAATGCATCTCTGTCTCTAATCGCTACATAAGCACGAATACAACAGCAAAGCCATACTCAAATGAAATCAGACGAAAATGAAATAACTACACTCATCGTTCACGCATATTTTTTTTTTATTGCCAACATATGTTTAGAGCATTCTCGACTCGAGCATGAAAATTTCGAGCATCTGGAAGAAGTTTTTTCACGTCATATCGTAAAAAAACATACCAAATTGGATGTCACAACTAAAGTTTCAAGTGGAAAAAAGCTATTGAAATTGTTTTAAAAAGAATAATAACGCTATTACTGTTTTTTTAGTCTTTGAACAAATACTTACTTAAATTATGGGGAAAGAGCGTGACGTCTCATAAAATTCGAACCAACTTATGAATAATTTACGTATTCAAAAAATGTAATGTGCGTGATAGCATGTCAAGATTTTCTCCATTTTCACGGAAGATCAAACTTACCAAAACTTGTCCCTTCTTTTCAAGTGTGCTATGGAAAAACAATTTACTCACCTTATCGCCAAAAATGAACACTTTTTCTTCTGAACAAATAGATATTAGTGAAAGGAATTGATAGTCGCTTTCTTTGTACACGTCATTTATTTATTCATAACATAGTTACAACAATGAAGTTTGAGAAAAGAAATAGTTATAATAATAAGACATTGGATTGCAGTTTGTTTAAAATAAAAGTAATGGCCACTCTTCTGTTGTGTTTGCTCTATTGTTACCTTCGCATGTTTTGAATTGTGTTGATGTGCACTATTAAAAATATTCTCTGTTAATGCTTCATCATTTCATATATGCATTATAAATGTAGTTATTTAAAATGACTTTATGTTTTTTCAAAAAATAAAAGAAAAGAATAGTGTGCCTAAATATATAGTAATAATTGCTAACGGTTTAAATTTTTGGTAAATCATTGAACATCAATTACACATGTACTATATAATATTCGAATATAAATCATTGGATGGAACTATTTTGCACTAGAGGCACTTTTATAAATTTTGAATTTTATTTGATTCCCTGCCACGTTGTCTACTCGAAAAATTGCATCTTATTAATGGTTTACCGTATTTGTTTTGCGTGGAAATGCGTTTAAAAGTATATATATTAACTCAAATATAAATCTGTGGGTTGAGCTAGATTTGATGTTAAACCATTTTACAGTACGTAAACTATTAAGAATACGTAGATAAAGTAACTCTTTTTGTTTTAATTACTACGAGCATAATGCTTAATTTTTTTGTTTGTTGCTTAAAATCGAAAATCGATATTTCTTTCTTTTCGTTGTTTTGATCGATTGGATCGTTGTTTCTGTATATTGACCGCCGCTTGATAAAATTTAATATTCGAATTCACCTCGGTTGCCGGCGCGAATCATCAAAATAGCATCGACCAAAAAGGTGATGGCGGTAATGATCGATATGAATCCAGATGCACAAAGTAGATCCAATCTAAGAGAAATGGGACCATAATATCTTTTATTAGCGAAGTCAAATACATTCTTTTCCACAAGGAATACTTAAAGGGTGTTAGATAATTAGTGAGCATACAAAACGACGATATTTTAATCATCAACGTGTGTTTTTTTTTTCTAATTAGGAATTGTGGTGAAAGTTTGTGTTTGATAAATGAGTGACTCATACATGAAACTTTCATGAAAGAACATGCATATATGAGTGAAATAAAATCCATACTCTATATTTGAAAATAAGTTAAATAGTTTACAATTAATATACAATCTCAATATTACAATAGCCAATTGAACAGCTTGGGTCGTCGTCAGTTTTATTGATTTGGTTTGATTGGAAAAGTCAAACGTTGGCTGTATTTTATAGACCAATGTATGAATAATTTATTGAAATTTTCAATGGTTTTTCATATATTGCGTGCTTGTTTTCATCATGTGCCTGGTTAAACAAAACAGATGACAAAAATCCCACCCATTCAGAATATAATGGAAGACCAATTTGTTATTAATTATGAAGTATTTGTAGGGGTAGTTTCTGTTCGCCACAATGAATACTTGGGCGTACTTTACATGGCATGATTTGTTTTCGAACGTTCTACTTTTCGGCGTTCAATGTGCTTACACAGTTAAAATATCGATATTTGAAAGTTTTTTTTTCTAACATAATTTCAAGAAAATGGAAAATGTATGTCAGCTTTAAAAAAAAAATCTTTTTCGAAATCGAAATATTGAGATTATAAATACCAGCAATTTCATCAATAATACGTGTTTCAAACGAACGTGAACATATACAAAATGTGTTGTTTGGTTGTATAAACGGACGAATACACAGTTAACCCTCTAACCGATAAGCGCCAATTCGTGGCAACTTTTTTGGAAATTTTTATTGAGAGTCCGATTTTCTTTCGGATACGGACCCAGCGGTTAGAGAATTATGAAAAAATCAATTCAAAATATATTCAATACACAAATATCTAAAGCACAACAAACAAAATGAATGAACTGTTATATTCATGAAATTTTAAATTTTTCACATGAATACACATCGAACATACACAAGAATTCTTTGCGGATGGATAAATTCGCACCCTTTGGTTGTTTCAACCGGTATACCATTCGGATTATTTGTGTTCATCGGTGCTGGCTCACCAGGGCTACTAAAATTGTTTGCATTTTCATTTTGTTTTTGTCATCACATGCATCGCATTCATTATGCACAAAAACAAAAGTCAATAAATTAATTGTTGTCTCATCAAAATCACTTGATTCGAATAACTTTAGCATTAAACATTCAAGAAGTAAAACAATAGATTTGAGAAAACTACCTGGTTGTATTTGGTGGCCAAATGTTGCGTT
Organism: Contarinia nasturtii; assembly: GCF_009176525.2. Taxonomy (NCBI): domain Eukaryota; kingdom Metazoa; phylum Arthropoda; class Insecta; order Diptera; family Cecidomyiidae; genus Contarinia; species Contarinia nasturtii. The sequence goes on along the minus strand of NW_022198211.1, from coordinate 459,345 downwards.
CCTTTGTGTCGGACCAGTTCTTCAACAACAAAAATCCACAGACCAAGAACAAGAACACCGCCACGCACGCGAAAATTGATGCTGTCTTCCACGGCCATCTGATTTTTAACAAAAAGATAATCGAAATCGCATTAAATTGGCTGCCAAAATTTATGTGAATAAAAATCATTATAAAATTTCTTACTCGTCACGAATGAGTTTTCCAATTAGGAAAATAAGAGTGTAGATCAAGTATGATCCAAATGTGACATAGACGAATGAAACTGTTCGTTGAGATACAAAAACATGAATTCTTGAATTATGCGCTGGATCATCGATCAGAACAAGGCACAATAAACACAAAACCTGGGAGAATGTTTAAAACAAAATTGAATATAGAAGTTGAATCTTACAAATGAATCTAATCTATTGAGTTTCTTACCAATTCAATCGATTTAAGAATGGTTGGCCAATATTTCTTTGCCGATGAAGATCCACCGCCAAAAGTGTACTTTCCAGATGAGTCTGTTTGTTCAGCATCTCCCGCCATATTCAAATGAGATATTTCTAAATAGAACGATAGCAAAAAGAATCATTAGATTATGATTGTTGATGACTAACAAGTGACATGATGGTCGTCACCCACCAGCTTCACAGTTAATTTAATGTTTCTGCCAGTTGTAAAACGTTAAATTCTATTAATTTACAATTGTGTAATATTAATTCTATTAAATGAATTAAATTAATTCGTGGGAGACGAATTGAATACTTTTTTTTTACTTTTTCGCTTGGATATTAAGTCTGTCGTATTGACAAAGTGGACTAAAACAACCGTCTGATATTACTTATTACACGAACAGTGTAGATAAGCATCGCTTGCGAAAGTGAACGACATACGCCCAACAAAATCTACTAATTAATAGAACTTTAAATGAGAATTAGTGGATAATTGAACGGTTTTCTTTATTTTGGATGTTTTATTTAATTTATCACTAAATACATATTTAGTATATTTGTGTGGCTTGTTAAATCGTTAACCATTTGTGTCAGTTGTAAATTGAGTGATTCATGCAAAATTGCTTGCACATTACCTATATTCATCGTAGAAAATACGAAATTATTGTCTGAGTCCCAGTTGAATTTTTGTTCTAAATAAATTTAAATGAATGTAGTATGTGTCATATTTTGAGAGTGCAGCCAAATGTTTGCTCGTCAGAAAATACATAGAATATAAATGAATCATAAAAACAATAGGTCAAATGTGAACTTCAGTGACTTTACTCATGGCATTACATCTATCAATTGTTTTTGGTCGTGATATTGCTGAGTCGGAGTATCAATCTTTCACATTTCAACAAATTGAATTTATCCACACAAAAAAAGTTGTAGAGAAAGCGAATGTGAATCTTTTTAAAAATTGCTCAACAAAATAGGTTATTCGTTCCGGCATTTATATTCAAACGAACACGCATATATAATTAAAGCAGCGTTTGTTTTGTATCATCACATACTCTTTTCAAAAACAATGTAATTTATTGACAACTGCGTATTTTCCCATGCTTCATAATGATGATTATTGTTGTTGTTGTTGTGATTTTTTTCGCTGTATTTTGCATAGAGATTGTTTAAAGTTTTCCACTTTTCATTTTTTATACGATTGCATTTGGTATCATCGTGTTTTTCAACGACAAATGAATTTTCTGCAATTGTGTACCTACAATGAGGTCATACTGGCACACAATTCAATATTGTTTCTAATTAAGTAGCACAATTCATGTTGGCACATCTCATACGAGCTTTAAAAATGATTATTTCCCCTTTTACATGAAACAATTTCGGGCATTTTTCACCTTTTTGATAAAAAAATGACAAATTTTTACAAAGAATCACATTTTAAGAAGTGAAAACTCAACCTAAATTCAATTGTAAAATCGAATTTATAAGAAAAGCAAGTTAATATGAACAAAATTCATTTCAAAGTTATAGAGAAATGTTAACTCTTCGTTATATTTGAATACAACGGATGTTAAGCGCGACAAAAGTACGGATGAAGAGAAAAACTCTACCACGATAATTGTGTACCGAGTGAAAGTAGTAATGTTGCGTTTTACGCATGCTATGTTTGTAGTGGTATGCCACTTGCGTAACGTAAAAATGTACAACATAAACTATTCCAAATCCAGATTTTCCGTAAACAATGAAGAACATTTTTAAATTCATATATTAAACGTGAATAGATAATATTGTTGGAAATAGGAATTTTTATGACTGTATAGATTTTTAAATGCATATTGAAAAGCGTACAAAAAAGAAGCCTCTTAAAAAGCGAGTGAAATTTGTCCACAAATATTCTGACCGCTCGTAGCATTAGCAACATTTAACTCAATTTTAAATACACACAATGATTTGGTATTGTCGTACACACTTTACGCCCAACATAATGGTTGCGTAGCATTTGGGGAAATTGTCCAATTGGCATTTATGACACAACCAATTAGATTTTGTGTGTATCATGGAATAATATTTTATAAATTCGTGAAGAAAATCTTCTTTTTTAATTTCTCAAGATTCAATTTTCGTGATTGAGGGCAAGGAATGGAAAGAATTTGTTTAATTGAAATGAAAATTAATTTGTCAGAACAAAAGGTCTTGCATTAACGGAGCGCATGGAAACCGCATTTCATACACTCTACACGAATGAATGAGTGCAGCCATTAAATTACCATATTTAAAAACGCAAAAACAAAAAATATATGGGCAAGTGTGTGTGTGATCAAAATACTGATTACGCAGCAATAATCTTGTTTATTTGTAAGAGTGGGAAAAAAGAACGACATAAATGACCGATGTATGTTAACCAATGATTTACACGGTGTTGAACGGAGCTTATTTTTTTAATACAACACACTTATGAATCATACACAGAACTATGTTTCGATTTTATACAGAACATTTCGGCGTTCAAATATATGTATAGCCGAAATCATATGGTAAAATAAAAATATAGTTTTGGAATCATATCGCTTTCAATAATTATGTCTTTCACATTTTTAAGATTCTTCTCTTCTCTTTCTCTGTATCGAAAAATTTGAACGAAACTGTACTCTTTGTAAGATCATTGTGAAATTCTACACTTGATTCACTTTTTTTTTTTCTCTTATGAACTAAAACAATTGTAAATAAATGAAACTGTAAACAATTTGGAACACGTCATATGCAAATGAAAGAGAATGTAAAGCAATCTATGCGACTTCTACCGTCGATAAATAAATCAATAGCTGAAAATTGAGAAAATGTAAAATACCTTGTTTTTGTTTCGTTTTTAAAAGAATTTAAAAAAATATTTTTTCAAAAAAAATATATTCACTTCAGCTTCGAATGATCGAAAGTAAACACAAAAAACTGTTTAGTTTTGGATGAATAATGTTTTATTCTGGAACGAGCTCGCAGGTAGCGTTAGCAATCTTTCGTTTTTATGACTTTTCGTCTTGTGTACAAAACAACAACTGAATCGCATGAAAATGTTACAACGGAAACGTAGTAAGACCTTTTTTATTCAACTTGGTCGCGCGTTCGCGTAAAGTGGTTAAACGAGAATTGTCTGTGTATTCGTGTGAACATTTTATAGAAAATGTATGTGTGGTTGGGTTGTTTGTGTTTCTGGCATTCTTCATTTCATACTATTTCTCGTATTCCGTTCGGGCGTATGATTGCAACGTGTATCATTCTGTCCATTGTGTATTTCATGTTGTTTCACTGGGTTTGTGTGTGTGTGTGGTTATATGGAACGAAAATGTTTAAGAGAATAACGTTGTTTTGTTCATATAATATGTAGAGTATTATTGACCAATATATTCATGTGCTTCGCCCTGCGTAAATTTATATATATGCGTGTTCAGAGGAAAACAAACATTTGATGGTGCGCGTGGTTTATATCAATATAATTAAAACATTCTACTTTCAATAGACTGGTACTTTACGATCAAATTTTTATGTGGAAACAGATTTTCAGGAATGACATAATGTTTCATGGACATCAGCCGATTTTATATGCATTTTTTATGTTAAGAATTTATAAATATTCAGTACAATATCGCCATTTGTTCTTATCAGAAGAAGGAATGTAATAATTGTTCTTGAATTGAACTTGAATTATCAGAAAATAATTTTTTTTCGCACAAAATGCGTCCAAATAAAATGAGGATGTGGTGATTTATTCTGTGCGGTCAAATTTAAACTGAATGCGGTTATATTTTTATCATTATTTTGATTCGCATCCTCATTCTATTTGGCCGCATATTTTTTGTGTATGTTGCCACTATCGCTGCTGCTTTGGATACGTTTGTATTCTGCACAATGTGCAATGCATTTACTATATAATTAGCAATTTGCTATATTCAAAAAACCGTAACCATCGGTTTGTTTGTTTTTATCGATTGTCAAAAATCATGTAAGAATAAAACATTGAATTGATTTTAATTTGGGCCATCTGGATAGCGTACGTTGGACATAAGGCCCTATGAATAATTTTGTAAAAATTGAAAATCGAAATTCGTTGCTATAGTTTTCCTCTTTTGATCATTATTTTCAATTGAACTGCACATGTATGTGAACTACATATTCAAAAATGCCGTTACCATGTTTACATTTAAGAGCTGCGTTGCAAACACTCAATGTGTTAATCATGTCACAATGTACCCAAATACCAACACACACACACACATCTCGGCTTCTTCGATCTGTATACATTAAGAAATTGATTTGATTCAGACGATTGTGTATGTATGCTTTATGTAGTCAAAACAGGTTTTCAAAATATATGTGTTAGGCGTGTTCGACACATACTACTGTAAAAAACATTTACGAGACGTATCACATGAACTGAGTACAAATTTTTGCACGAGAAATAATAATAACAAATATTTATCTTCATTGCAACGCCGAACATTTTTGTGTTGACGTTAGTAAGGAATGTATAAGATATGAATACTGAATTATTGACGATGGTGTGGGAAAATTTCACAATTCATTGTTGATCAAGATTGCATATAATTGTTATTTTCGAGCTTTATGAATCTTATTTATTGTACCGATTCATTGTTCGAAACTTAATGATATAAAACGCAGAACGAAAAAAATGTATGTTCAATGATAGATGTAAACGAAAATTCCTATGGTTATTCAACATATGTACTATGGATTTTTAAAAAACCGAATACTTTGCTCTAATTCTATTACTCATGAATTATTTATGCTAAAAAGAAGTCCCAACATTATACAAAACGTTCCCTTAAAGCTAATGTTATTTATTTGGTTTTGTTTTTAGTAAAATTGTTCAATGTAAAAAAGAGAAAACGATTAAAATATAAAAATAGACAATTTATCGATTGAATTTATCCCTTCTTATAGATTGACCTATATGTTGATACCGCGAGACCAATCGTTGATAAGGTTCTTGAAGGATACAATGGAACTATCTTGGCGTATGGTCAAACTGGGACGGGCAAAACTTATACAATGTCCGGACATTCTGCTACCGCACAGACCAAAGGTGTTATCCCGAATACATTTGCACACATATTTGGTCATATTGCGAAGGCAAAGGACAATCAAAAGTATGTGATACAAACAGCATTGCGTTGATGCGGCGGTAAATTTTTAAAATTAAACCATTTCCATTTGCAGATTTTTGGTGCGTGTCAGCTATATGGAAATTTACAATGAAGAAGTTCGCGATTTATTAGCAAAAGAGATGAAAAAAAGTCTCGAAGTGAAGGAACGTGCTGATATTGGTGTTTATGTTAAAGATCTTAGCGGATATGTTGTTAACAATGCCGATGACTTGGATAATATAATGAAGCTGGGAAATAAGAATCGCGCAACTGGGGCAACGAAAATGAACATGGAATCATCTCGTTCTCATGCAATTTTCTCAATAACAGTCGAAAGTAGCGAAACTGATGACAAGGGCGCCGAACATGTGAAAATGGGAAAATTACAACTTGTGGACTTGGCTGTATGTATGAATTGCTAATTAGCAATGCATCTCTTTAATTCCGTGAATATATTTTTCACATCAACATTCAGATCAGCATACATTGATCTCAAGCTATTTAAAATTCTCTACGGAATGTTCACTGTGCATTATATGAATAATAAATGAATTTCCTGTTTTTATTTTCTCATAGGGTTCGGAACGTCAAAGCAAAACTCAAGCCACCGGCATTCGTCTAAAGGAAGCAACGAAAATAAATCTCTCACTGTCCGTACTTGGAAACGTAATAAGTGCTTTGGTTGATGGTAAAAGCACACACATTCCGTACAGAAATTCAAAACTGACCCGTCTATTGCAAGATTCTTTGGGGGGAAATTCAAAAACCGTTATGTGCGCAAGTATTAGTCCGGCCGATTCCAATTATGTGGAGACCATTTCAACGCTTCGCTATGCAAGTCGAGCCAAAAGTATTCAGAACCATACTCATATTAATGATGAACCGAAAGATGCATTGCTGCGACATTTCCAAGAAGAAATTGCCGAACTCAAAAAGCAATTGGAAGAAGGTGCAATCGAAAACACATTCGACGAAACGGATGAAGATGCCAATGATGATGATGAGGCAAACATCGATTCGAATGCTGAGAATAACAAAGAGGAGCTACAAAATAAGATGGAAAAGAAGAAGAAACGACGAAGCAAGGCCAAAACGGATGCAGCCGAATCGGAAAAAGAATTGCTTGCGGCCAAAGTCTTGGAAAGGGAAAGCGAATTAAAGCGAACCAAAACCGAGCAGGAGACTTTGCTCACAAAACTTCAAACATTGGAGAACAAAATTCTGGTTGGCGGTGAAAATTTGTTAGAAAAAGCGGATGCTCAAGAAAAATTACTAGAATCATCGATTGCTCAATTAGAGGAAGTTGCAAAGATTGAGTTGGAACTGAAGGAATCGTTACAGAAAAAAGAAGCCGAACGAATTGATATCGAAGAGCGTTATTCATCATTGCAAGAGGAATGTATTGGTAAAACAAAAAAATTACATCGAGTCATGCAGATGTTGATGGGAGTCAAGAGCGAATTGGCCGACCAACAACAAGAGCAGCAACGCGAGAAGGAGGGAATTCTTGAAAGTATTCGAATTTTATCGCGTGAGTTGGCATTGTGTGAATTTGTTCTAAATTCATACGTTCCACGGGAGTACATTAATATGATAGAAGGATTCACACAATGGAATGAAGATGTTGGTGATTGGCAATTGAAATGTGTGGCTTATACGGGCAACAATATGCGCAAAAATATGCAGGATGAACGCAGACACACCAAAGAAACGGAATTTGTTGATTTGTCACACATTTATTTGAGCTACAGTACGGGCTCAGTGATTGAACCGATGAGAGCACGAGGTCAGTCGGCTACAAGACCACGAACATCGGGCTCTGGTGTACCACGTCCTCTGACTCGCCCATATAAAATAAAAAGTTAAACAAAATATGACATTGATTCTAATCAGACAACAAATAGCTATTCCATCACCAATTTCACACTACCATTTGATCTATTAAGCACAAAAAGCATTTGAATTGTATCTTGTAATCTAGTTACTCTACACAACACGCCTGTTAATCATTCCACGTTCCCAATGGATTCATCAATTTATGTTCCACATTTTTTGGGCTTAATTTCTTTGCTCTAGTCACTAGTATTAAATCTGAAAAAAAAAACATTATTATATATTCAAACTAATTGGTCAATTTGCAAATACTTTTGAAGCATTTGATTAGCATGAATACGTATTTATAATATGATGCTTTTTTGAACTAAACAAATAAATAAATTATATCTACAAAACCATATTATCTGTGTTTTTATTATTAATAAAATAAGCGCCATTGGTTCTGAATGAAGAAGGTGTAAGATGAAATAAAAAATAATGAAATGTACCATAGAAAAACATTAAAATTCACATTAAAAGAGTTTTATCAATATAATTCTGCATGAAGGACGCATAATAAAATGTATGGTCACTATAAACTGATACATTTTCTGTAATAAAACGTATTCTGAACGTATTTTGAACATTGCACTAAATATTAAAATATTTTTTTAAAAATAAAATCATATTTGATATAAAAAAATACATTGATTTGTTTAAATTAGCATTCGCACTTATCATGTAAGTAAATATTCTATAATTTATATAACAAATAAATGCTACAACAGTCTTTCGTTTATGATTAAATTGATAGGAGTTTTTGGTGTCAGTAAGAATTCAAATTCCATTTCGAGTGAATCACAAAAAGTAATATTGAATGCACGCGCCATCTGAAGTTGAATAGTTCAAAATAGAATTACTTACAAGTTCAATGTAAAAGAAAAAGAAAAAGTTTTTACTACCTTTGCAACGATCATTATCAACTCCATTTCAACGAAACGTCGGCCAGGGCATTGACGCTTTCCAACACCAAAAGGTACAACAAGATTGGCTCCTGGTTCACTACATCTAGCGTTTACTTTTGAATCGTCAACCAACCAGCGATTGGGCCTAAATTCTTCGGGAGCGCTGAAGTTTTGTGGATCATGACACGAGATCATATTTTGGCATAAGATGACGGTCCCAGCTTTGATATCATATCCAGATAGACATGTATCTTCTTGTAATATACGAGCTAAACAAAATGCGGTTGGGCATATTCTGTACGTCTCTTGTAAGCATGCTTTTGTAAACACCGCCTGTGACAAATCATTGAATTCAATATCGTTTGAACAGTGATCGAATTCATCTTTGATTTTTTCCAAAGTTCCTTTCTGGCTGGTTATATAATGCAATATAAAGATTAGAGTGTTTGCAAGAGTCTCGATTCCGGCAGCAATAAAATCAATAATCGCTGATTTTTTATCTCTAATGTCTAAATCTTTTTCGCATAAAATACTGAAAAATACACTGTTCACACTGTCTTCATCAATAAAATCCATTTGATTTTCGTTTAAGGCTTCATCAACAATTTCTGATATTATGCTGAAAAATAATAATAACCGTATTATAATTACTAATCATTAGGAAAATAGCTAAAAATGTAGATTTATTGTGCTCACTTGTAAATGGTGTCTTCAGTTTCAACAAAATCACGATATGTTTTAGTTGAAACATATTTCCACATATTAAATCCATAAGATGAGTCTCGTTGAGTGATGAATAGTGTTTTAACAGCAGCAGCCAATTTGGCTACATTTTGTGGTGGACATTTTGATAGGAAGCCCATTCTTTTACCTAACATCAATGTACAAACTGCTTCCAGCCCAAATAAATTGACAATATTTTGAAAATTCTCGATCACATTTGTATCCGGATTACGTTTCACTCGCAACAAATCTATGAAATCGTCACAAATGCAATTTAAAGATGGAAGGAATGCCTTTAGGACCCGCGGACTAGTTATCTGTGAAGTGAGTTTTGTGCGCAAGTTGTGCCATACTTCTCCTTGCCTGAAATTATATCAAAATTGGAACATACAAATGGAAATACACAGTGAAAACCGGGCATAGTGAAAAAAATAGACATATTTCGGCACATCAATAGGTATTGCTTCTTCGAGTGGTAGGGAAGGAACAACATCTACTTTCTTTTCTTGAGATTAGAAATCTCAAAAATGTGCGATTTAATGAGATTGAAATCATTTCGAGGCAAAAAGATTTTCCATCAACGGAATCGCATTGAGCAAATTCCCCATTATCTCGAAGCAATTAAAAATGTTCCACTTTATGAATATTTGGAACAGTTTAAAAAAAACTTACTCGTTTGTAATTCCTGTGCTTGCATATCGATCAGGACGCATTTTTCGATAAAAGGCAACAATCTCGGTTGGGGGTCGAAATGGATATTTCGATGGAAAGCGTAGAACTTTTTCAATATCTTGGCGATTATACAAGTTTACAATTGGGATGCCACTTGGGGTTACTTCTAACACAATCGGTCCATATTGCCGATTAAAGTCTTCATAACATATGAAAAAAATGTGTAAAGAAAAGAAATTGTTCAAGCCATTTTCGTATTCAACTCATTAAAGATTAATTACCCCAATAAACTTCATGGATTTTGGACATCTTATACTTCCACAAATAAATCCATTTTGTGCCAAAAAATGGTATTTTTATAGGCCCTGGTATTGACCATATATTCGAAGCAATGTGTGAACTATAATTTTCATTGCCATTGTTATTGTTATATGTTGTGTTGTTGTTTGCAATTTTTGTATCGTTGCGGTTCGCGTCGTGTGCATACTTTTGACTCGATGAAGTAATAAACCGCTTTAAAAATTTGTAGTTAACAAACAGCAAGAAGCATAACCCGATTATAATATAAAAACAAACTAAAGTCAACGACATTTTCAAAAGTCTTTCGTTATACGTGGAATAAAATGCAGATATCGATTGTCGATGCAAGTTCAAAACAGAGTCTACTGTTTTTTATACACGTCATCTGAAAGAAAGTAATAAAATATTCATATACAGTTTACGTTTTAGTTCTAAGTAAAATCATGTATAATTTTTTGTTGGATTTTTCTTTCAGTAAATAGGACTTGAGAATGTTTTCTTATTCAATCAAGTGTTGACTTAAATAACAAGTTTTTTCTTCTTCTGAACAGTTTCGAATGAAACCAATATTTTCATTCTCACTATGTGCTTTATTTCACAAGCTTGTATGATTTGTAAATACAAAACATCTGTGCGCTCTACTATTTGTGTTAAATTCAAAGTCAAAGTCAAATGCAGTATGCTACTTTCCACACAACTTTCACTTCTCTGTTCGATTTTAACTTCTATCTGGCAATGTGGTTTGCATCGCAGTATCAACTTAGTAACATCTTTTTTCACCTTGTTTTTAAAAAAATTCCTGAAGATTCAAAATAATCGCTCACAGCACAGATTAGATATTTCAAATAGATGAACAAACAAGATGATAGACTGTGACGAACAACAATTAATCTTATCATCTAATCAGTTTAATTTATTTTTATAAATGCATTTTACTATGAAATCCAGGAAACTAAAATTTATTTTCAAATGTCATATGTTCATCAATATATTCAACAACAAAATCTATTTCTACGTCGTAATTTTAAGGCTTTAATTCTCCAATCATACGTATTTAAATCACTCCAAGTCAACTGATAAAAAAAAAACTTTCGAGCATAAAATATTTCAAACAATCGCCGCTTTCATATTTTAACATTGTGTGGAAAATTCTCACACGTATTTCTGGAAGCAGAAAAAAAAAAATCTAAGCGATACGAACGCGGTGAAACAAAATCGACAATAATACGCCGAGAAAAAAAATACACATACTAGAAGTTATTTCTATTAGCTCAAAGTGAAGAAGCATTTTTTCTGCTTTAATAATAATGTGTTTTCATCCAACACACAAACTTTTATCCGCATGACGCTTCACATTGAACTTGAACTTCACATCAACATAAATCTTGAATTGAGAAAGCAAACAAATGACGTGCTTGCAAAAAAACTTAATGATCACAATGATGTACCAGTTAGTTATAAAAAAATATTCAAATGAAAAAGTTACGCTTGAGTAGGAAGCAAAAAGTTGAACGCAAATAAAGAGTATCTCTTTCATTGCATAGAGTAGCGCTAACGAAATATGATTGAAACACAGATTAGCTTTGAAGAAACACCCGTGGAATAGGTGGAACACGGATTTTGAAACAATTTGCTACACTTTATCCATATTAATCACATAGACTATTTATAGAAATTAATGTTTTTTTTTGTTAAAGTGTCAATACCTGCTGTTTGTTCAAAATATTTCGGGCAAATCAAACCATTTCAAGCATTTTTCAAATACAATAAAGATTTCATTCATGTTTTCAATTGTCGTTAGTTTTAGAAATGATGTAGAACATTTGTCAGTAGGGATGTCAAAAAAAAAAAACAGACTAAACAAGCAAGCGAATTACATAAGTTAACCTAACGCATATATCAAATAAACTATACTAAAATACGCGGTATGGTAAATGCATAACAATCGTAAATTGACGTTAAATTGATAAAACGATAATAAACTGATAAGCACAATAGAAACGAAAATAAACAAGTACAATTGCTTCAAGTTCTTCTAATTGAAACATATTCTGCTATCGAGATTGGCATTATTCAGCCAATTTACTTTTGTTTTCTGATGCAGTTCGTCGATTGAAATACAATTTGAATCATATTTAATTTAATTCCATCGATTAAGTTATGCGTTACACAGTGTTAATACAATTATTCTAAATAATGGTTATGTAACGGAATCCACTCGTTCAGCGAAACCCTTTCTCACTCTCACCAGCAACACTTCATTTGTTGAAATGGTCAAGAGATCATCATAGTAATTGAAATTTGTGGTTTCAATGATTACATTCAATAATATGGCTATGATGAAAATCTGTGGTTGTGCACACACATTTATTTGAGCTCATTCAATTCGAAATGAGAAAAATGTGGAATTATTTACAAAAAACGGAAGATGAATATTATACATTGTGTATTAATAAAGTGATAATTTCGTATGCCACTATATTACATTTTGTTCGAAGTCATTGTTGCATAAGAAACGATCCTTTTTTTGGTACTGTTGAAAAATATGTGATGTGAGCCTGCACCAGATTTGGGCCATCAAAATTCTGGGTTAATATTTATGTATCTCTTGAGAGTTTACTTAATTCAATTAGTTTTTTTTTTTTTTCAATTCGAGTTGCTGACATAAATTTGATCATAATCAAAATTTCGCACAAAAGGCAGTAACTTCCTCTTTCATTCAGCACACATGGTCATTTTCTTTGTTTTGATTACGTAGTGGTCCGTTGCATCTCATTCTTTTATATCCAATAGTTCAATAAACCCAAAAAACTCGTTCATAAAACGTAAGTATTAGTATTGCGCAATTTACAAGTTGCCTTGCTTTACTCATGTAATTGACCGAGCATGTAATTCAATTTGTTACCAGTTTTTGTTTCTCTATTCATAACCGCAGTATGCCAAATAATGTATGCACCCGTGAGTTATATTTGTAACAAACAAAGTAGCGCTGCAGTCAATACAACGCTAGACTTTTGATAGCAAAATGTTGATAATAATACATTAACTGTAATTTTCTTACGATCGATCTATTTGCAAACACTACTCCGTATCATATGTCCTGCTGAACTTTTATACCTGTTGCTACTGTGCAAAATGTGTATGTCGCATTCGTCTTTTGACTTAAATTGATAAACATATTTATTTAGTCGATGAACTCAACGATTATATAAATTATTTAAAAGGAATTTTCTGTGCGTGTTCATAAAATTAAATCATAGAGTAACCTTTTTAGTTTCTTAGTATCTTTTACAATAAAACAGAATGCATTTCGACAAGTCGACTGAGTTCATAGTTGTTGCTGTTTTTTTTTTCACGTCAATTTGTGGAGAATCTTGAAGAAAATTGAACCGAGTTTCACATTCTTACTTAGATGTGTTAACTAACAGTGCCTTGAAATAGTAGGAAGTTTACAGCGCACATGACTTATGACTCGGCTTGATAGTAATATATTAAATGCGACATTTTATCAGTTCAAAATGTGTTGCGAAAGAAAAATTTAAATTTATAAACGCCAAGATGTTTTATCCATAAATCAAAGATAATTTTTGTTAAATATTTTCACCCTGACGAAAACTAATCCGACTTGTTGATAACTTATTTCACACAAAACCAATAAATTACAGGTCTGATGAGTTATCTTCTATTTTGTGCACATGATATTTTGTCAACATCAGCTACACATTCAACACTGTTACAGATAATAATTATTTACTTTTCTCTTATAAATTTCATCTTTTCTTCATTTAAACTTACAAATGTTCATGCTCAGTCATTGTATGTATTCTGTTAAAACCGATGAATACACATACACACAGTCGATAAAACACGATCAATTAAATCAAAATAAAATGTGTTAAAAACACGTTCAGCATAAATATTTGAGTTCAAACAATCCAAAGGTCTTTTTTTTAGAATCTGCACTTTAAATAAAATTGCCTACAAAACTCTATTACAATCACACCGAACGAAAATTATTAATTTCTTTATGCTTTACTCGCCACTTTTGTTTGATCCAATTTTGAATGAACGACAAAACAAACATAAAATCGTGGCTGTTTTTGTTTTTTTTTTTTTCTTCACAAATTATAAAACAATTTTTGTTGAATTAATGTGGAACCAAATTTTTGATTACGTTGAATATAAGAATAAAAAATGTTGCCAACAATAAGATAAGTGAACAAAAGGCACGCACAGAGGCAGAGGTACGTTCTTTCAACTCAACTGCTTGGAAATGACTGACTAGCTATCGTCAATTCGATTGCGTTCATAACGTTATCTTCGATACGCCGCTCTCCAGTATGCCGGTAGTCAACATCACCAGTACAAATAAAACATGAATTTTAATAGAAGAAGCAACGTGATCGTTTCAACTGTTGATACATACCTGATTTATACTCTTGTTTTTTGCTTTTTAAATGACACTTTTTATTTACTCATTTTATTGATCGAGCTGAGCATGACATTGTCGCGGAAGAACAAAATGATTACAATTCTTTGCTTCGGTATTTAGATATATCTGCCGCAAAAAAATTCGGCGTAGGTAAAATATTTTTTTGTTAGTTTTCTTCTGGAATGGAATTACAGACTGATGATTGCATTGCATTCAATAATTACTGATAATAAAATGTCAACGGTTAAAGACAAATAACTGATTTATGTGATTCCTGTGTACAGTTATAATCAAAACTGATAAGTTTTCTAGTATAGGGGATGGACTCGATCAAATAAGACAAATTTAAGCGTTAAGACATTTTACGATTTTGATAAATAAAAATAAATAAATATTCCGATTTCCATGATATTAAAATATTTGCATGCAATTTCGATAAACATAATTTCCAAAGGTTTGTTATTTTGACCATGAAAAACTTAATGTAAAAACAAAGAATAATTCCAGACTTCACGTCCAGTAGATATCAGAAAAGATTCGAAGATTAATATGTGATTTGATAGTCGCCTAACCCCTAGATTTTGTCACACAAGTAAAATTGTGTACAGCTGTATGCAACTATAAATCAAAAGTGAGTACTGGCGACGAATTTCTTTTCCAAAATTATAAACATTCCTAGACGAATATAATCGGTCTTTTCAAACGGTTACAAAATAACACAATTTTGATGATACCAATAAAAGTATTAAAATATAATTCCATTGAGGAGAGTAATTTGCAATTGTTTTATTCTTTATCAATTAAAAAATGAACCGCAGCACTTTTAAATGTGTTCATTAGTTGTAGACTACAACTGTATTGTTTGATGTAAGCTTTTTTTACGAATAATCTAAAGATGTACGTTGAATGGCTCGAATCAAGTTCAAGGTAAAACAAATCTGGTGAAACATTGATGAGTGTGCAAATATTAGAATAGCAAATGTATCTTCTCATAATTATAAAATTATAAAAGTTGGTAAAAAAAATAGCGAACAAATGAATCGACCAAAAAATGATCAATATTCAGATTAGTTCTTTTTAGTAAGCAAAATTTCCATAGTTCTTCAATAAAAATTAAAGTTACCAGAGATGTTCAACCTCGTATTAAAAGTATTATAATATTAATATTTTTTGTAAATATTATTATTATTATTATATTATGACTTTTTAATTTTTAATATTTCAAATAAAACAATACATTTTCCATTCGGGCATGGATTTACTGTCATCTTTGATGTTGTGAGAACGTGATCTTAGCCCATTTTGATACATTTACCTCTGTTCGGTGAAATAATAATGCGTTTTAGAAAAAAGATACAATCGACATCATTCGAATAAAGTTGACCTGAAAATGCAACGAACATACGTGACATGACAATGATGATGTTCTTTTAAATTAAATTTCATATGCAAAAACGAATTTTATCATTCTTCAAGAAAAGTTGGTAAAAGATATTAGCTCTACTCAAGTTTTGGTAAAATATGAATTAAAGTTCTGTTGATTTCTTTCAAGTGATTTCTATTTAAAATGGTTTAATAACTTTGGTTTACTTAATGAGTGGAAAAGTGTTTCCAACTATTCTATACGAGATGGAGCTTCGAACGGGAAGATATGTATTAATCACTTACGAATAGTCCGTCATAAGTAAATTTCATTTTGTTTGGTTGTCATCCTGATCTTTTGATTGGCAATTAATTATTGACGCATACGATCGAAGTGTTTTTGTTTTGTTACATTCCATGGAGATTTTATTTTATAATTTCTTTCACTAAGCCTGCCAGCAAAATCACAAAAATCTTGTGTAGTCGATGTTTTAAAGGTATTTGAATTAAAAATAATAATTCGCTTTACGTTATAGTTATTAAAGAATGTAAAAGGTGTAGTGTGCTATATAACATGTAGCATAGGAACAACGCCCTAAAATGAATATGTTCTATAAATGAAATATTGAAATATTCACCGAAATATCAAACTATTGTTGAATAATTTAAATGTTTTATTTCAAAGGTCTGTCACAAAGGAACTAAATAAAGTGCATCATGTATGGGAGAAAAACGCCAAACACGTCATATACGCGATCGACCGCTTCGATCCATTCCACTGGAAGGTTGTTTCAATTTTCAATATTTTGATATGATTCGACACGAATTGAAACACTAAATTTTTAACTGATTATTCCCTCTTAGATCGCTGTCGAATCTCCAATCTCAAAAGTCACGTTCCATGAAATCAGTGAAAATTCCATGGTATCAAAAACCAATATTGCACAACAACAAATACATAAATGTTCAGCGAGGTGCCATGTTAGCAGCAGTCTTTACACTGGTACCAATTGGTTTTTAGTTAATTAGTGGTGCGAATTTTTAACCATTTCAAATATTATCATTATAGTTTCTGTCCATTTTTACTATTGTGACTGCCGTTTTTGATATTTATTGTTTGTCTATGGCAGCGCCAGGTTCTACTCATTACGGATATTATTTTATATCGTATGAGTTTGTTTATGTTGGAAATCGTTATGGTAAAGTTTAAATTTCAAGAATTCAATATAAAAAATATTGATAGTAAATATTTTGTGTTTTTAGTTCGGAACATATTGGTAATGTTTGCGCTTTTCTCATTCCTCGCCGGCCTTGCTGTATTCGTAACTTCGATTTTGTTGACCGTAGCATTGCGAAAAGTAATATAATTCATTCGGTGATTTAAATTTAATATTTATCAATTTGAATTTATTTTATTTTATAGGAATACGAAGAGAAAATATTGCCATGGCTGTGGACTATGGCCATTTTTACAATTCTACGATCTTTGGCATGGTTATTCTTCAGCATTGTTAATGATCTTATATTTGCATACAACATTTTCATTTGCTTAGCATGGGTTATAATAATCGTGCTCTCAATTTGGAGTTGGCTTGTAGTCTATTCTTTGTACGTTGAATTGAAAGATTTATCAAAGCTAGAGGATCTGGCACATCTACGGGTAATCAATTAATTGTGTTTTAAATGTTTCCTCATTTTTATTCAATAATCTTGAAAAATATTGTAGATGGGAACGATGGCATCTGTGCATGCATCGACAAATCCATCTTTAGCCGGATCTCGACCAACGACTCCATACATAGCATCGTCAATTCCATAAATTGGAATTAAGCACTTAAAACGAATATATTTACCAATCGACAAAAACATCATAAGTATGCATAAGAATTCAGTTTTTTTCGTAGAAAACATTAGTATAAGTTTCACAATGAGACACGTAACATGAACACTTTATTGATCTGAATGAAGTCAAATCGACATACTTATATAGGAATCAATCCGTCCAGAAATTTTACAACAAAATATATACTATGTTTACAATTTTGTAATATCATTTTTAATTTTGTATTTCGACAGTTTATTATCGTAAATAAAATGTAATCTAATTATAATGAAGAAAGTGGGAAGATATTACTTGTTCTTTATTAAAATCTAGTATCTATTCTAATTTTTGTGATGGCATCATGCGAAAAAACTTCCAGCAGTTATAAAGCAAGCCCGTTATGTCATTGGTTTGGGTGAGAAAAGTG
>NW_022198211.1:377319-441226 GCF_009176525.2 Contarinia nasturtii | reverse complement strand
AAATATTTGAATCTTTGTATTGTTTTGGTAAGCAAATATTATATTAATAGTAATTGATTAACGTACAGGCGAAGGTGGATGTTTCGTTGTTGTATAACACAACCACAAAATGATTGCTCTCCGATTCGTTGGAAACGTCAAAAAGAAATGTGGCTATCCATAAATGTTGATTATCATGGCACTGTAACAATTTTAGTTTGAATCCGAGACTTCGCTGTATCTTCTGTGTTATTGTTCTGAATTTTTCGTTATCTTGGACGAAAGTGACTTTGCAGATGTTTTTCAAAACTGAAAGTATGTACAAAGAAAATTAGTATTGAATGGATTGAATTTTTTGACAATAACTTACCTTCTTTTAGGTCAACGTGTGTACTCGACAATTCTGCTTCTTCTTTTTTCAACGATTCCAATTCGATTTGCATTTTTAAATTGTCGTTTCTTACATTTTTTATTTCCTCTGCAATCTGCGAACATTCTGCTGTTTTTTCTCCGATTAGTGCGTCAATTTGATCAAATGTTGACTTTGAACATTGATTTGCTTCAAAATTGGTTCCATGAATTTGTTTCGCAAGCGTTTCAATTGCACGAGCATACGGAATTGGATCGAATTTATATTCACTAAAATCTATTTGCTGCATATCCATTTTTACGAACTTTTTATTAAATTTTTTCAATGATGTTTATGTTTTCAATATCCGTTACGCTTAGTGTTGACAATACAAATGAATGGCTTGTGTTTGCTTTGACATTTCGAAAGCGAGGTATTGTACGCAGCGACATCTATAGTGAATCTCATAAAAATTCTGTCATTAGTGTCATTAGTGTCAATGGCAACCATTTAGTCGTATAAAAATATTGAGTGTGTTTTTGAACAAAAAAAAAATAGAAAAGGTTAATAAATATTTCTAAATTCCTTGTGATTGTCATCAAATATTCTAATTTAAATTATTTGTTGTTGGAATTATTAACTTGCATCCAACCTGTATATAATTTTAAGTTCTAATTTCGTTTAATTCCAACCAAATAATCAGGTTATCGAAATTGTGTGATGTAATCACGTCAAAGTCATGTCAAAATTCAATATGAAAACGAAATGTTTTCTTTATTTTTCATATTAAAAAATATTTGTAAAAATTGTGTTTGACTCGCTGCAGGTACCCGCAATGGCTGGATTGGTACGCTATGCTACTCGTTTTGCAGCCGTGGGCAATAGAGTTGCACGCTCACATTTGTTAAACAAACAATTGCCATCCATACAGCAGGCAGCTGGCATTCAAAGCAAAGCCTGGAGAGAATTAAATGGTATTCAGCGCCCACCACCATTTGATTACAAAAATAAAACGTATTCATTGATTACATCTTGGTTTGATAGAACCACACATCGTTTTGACGACAACACCAAAGTATGATGATAGCCTTGATAGTAAATAAAATTAGTCGTTCAAAAGTGTGTAATATTGATGTATTTTACAGTTAATTCTTGTCGAAGGACCACTTGCTTCCGGCAAAACGGAATTTGCAAAAAAGCTAGCCGCAGATTTGGATATGCATTATATTCCGCAAGCCACTATGGATGATGTTTATCTTAACGACTACGGATATGATTTGCGTGAATTGGACCATCTATTGCCACCCGGTGCCCAAACCTTCTGCGAAAAGAGATTCGTTAATGAGCCAACAAATCGTTTGACAGCTTCATTTCAACTTAATATGTATTCTTTGAAGTAAGTAAAATGGAACAAAGAACCCTTCCGATTCATATACAATTAATTTATATATATTTAACAAATTAAAAAAAAATCACAGATTCCACGATTATCTTGATGGTCTAGCTCATTTGCTGTCGACCGGCCAAGGTGTTATTATGGAACGTTCCCCGTACTCGGATATTGTTTTCGTCGATGCATTATACAAATTAAATTTAATAACCAAAGCATCTTATAAAGGTATTCTTGAGACTCGAGATAACTCATTGCCGGAACTTTTGAAGCCACATTTGGTTATTTATCTTGATGTTCCAGTCAACAAAACACTTGTAAGTTCGACAGGAACATTGTAAATTTGCCTCTTATATTACATTTTAATCACATTTGTTTTGCAGGAAAATATCAAAAAACGTAACAAGAACAATGAAGCAAATTCACCGCTTTTCAAAGACACCAAATTCTTGGAAGCAATCGAAGATGGATACAAACGTAACTTTTTAAGAGACATCAGCTCGCACGCTGAACTCTTGGTTTATGATTGGTCAAACGGTGGTGATATCGAACTAGTTGTTGAAGATATTGAAAGAATTGGTAATGTCTTTTTTCTATGGAATTGTCGAAATGTAAATTATATATCTGTATGCTTATGTTTTGACGTAGATTTTGATCACTACGAAAAGGAGGCTGAAAAAATGAAAGATTGGCGTTTTATTCGGACTGAATTGGATTGGGCTGAAACTCGTGAGACATACGCGGATGAACGTGATTTTCTATCGACTTATACTGAACTTCCCCTTTTCCACTGTCCTGATCTATGCATCTCAGCTGAGGATGAGGCACTACGAAATAGACTTTACGAAGAGGTAAGATTTATTTGGAATTTTGGAGATGTTTTGCACGTCGATATAATATTTAATTGATGTTTTCTTTTTTATTTACAGTTCAAAGGCAGCAAATATGCATATGGCTACAATTCTGATTTGGGCGATAAAGGTAATGCTTCACAATTAGATGAAATAGTTTTTATTTTGAAATTACTAATGTATTTGTCTAATTTTATTTTAAAATAGGTATCCTTACGAAGACAAAACATTTAAATAGCCCCCTAAAGAAGACTTGGACAATCTAAAAACAATTTATTTTTTACCGATAGAAAAACTTATTTCTTTTTCTTTCTCGTAAAAAATTTACATAAATTTTCGAACTCACCCGGCGGCATTTTCAAAATCAGATCATAGATTTGCCGATGTAAATTCCACCATTAAATGAAAATAAAACAAAAATACTTCAAAAACAATTGTTCTTTATTAATCAAATTTTAAGTATTTACATGGAATATATTGTGCAAGACATGATTTAATAAATTAAAAAAAAAATAATAATAATCTGCATAAAAGAATTTGAATATAACACCATCATATGTTTATTAAATATTTAAATCTTTGCATTTTATTTTCTAATAACAATTTGTGTAGATGCTTTATTTTTTTCTATTTTCGTATACGCCAGCATAAAAATTGCATTTGGATTTACTTTTAGTATATGCATTTTCGCTTAAGCGTGTCGCGATTGAAACTTCGAATGGAATTAAGCAATTCATCTCGTGTGTCAACCACGGGCCGATTTTTGGGCTTAGTTAGCGTTGGGGGTGGTTTTGGTGCTGTTGGAATTTGGTTTACCTTAGGTTCATTTACTGGGATTTTCTTATAATGGTTGCTGGAATGATTGACTGTAATTTTTTTACTGGGATTGCATTCATCGAGAATTTTTTCTTTCAGGCCAGTTTTTCGAAGCGTAAATTGTGAAAATATGGGTTTTTCGGTGTCATTTGAACTAAACCTATTAGAGATGACATTAGTTCCAACCGAATTATTTGTTCTATTTTTAGTGATTGCTTCATGCTGACCATTGAAACTTTGAACTCGATTTATCACTGATGGAAATGATTTTTCTCGTGGAATTTTATCTGAATTTTGATTTTCATTCGAATTTTGATTCAAATTTGTTGTTGGAACACAAACTGAATTTGGTCGCTGCCCAACAATTCTTGATATTTTATAGTTCGATCTGAACTGCACTGAATCAGGTATGTCATCATGATTTGAATCTTGATTGTTCGACAGAGTGTTTTTCTTGTATTCAACGCTACGAACAACTGGTAATTTACACGAATTATTTTTACAGTATTCATCGGATTTTTGAAAAGGCTTTTCTGAAGGACGGACATTGTTATGCCTATCTCCATTCGATGTGACTACTTTTGAAGGCGCACCGGAAATATAGTCTTCATCATTTTTTATGTGGACTAGAGATTTCGGTCTCTCACCCCACGTTGAGAGATTTACTGAAGGCGGCCCTTGATATTTCCAGGTTTTTGTCTCAGTCTTCATTTTTGATGAAGCCATATCATCATTGGTTTGCTGGTTTACTTCATTTTCATGAAAATTTCTTTGGTTATTTTTGCCATTTTCTTGGTTGATTGCTTTCTTCTGAGCACATGGCACACCATCACGATTCAATGTGCGTGATTTGTTTAAAATGGATTTCATCACCTCAATTGACTGCAATGATGGTGTATCGGCAATGCTGAGCTCTGAAGATGATTTTTTACATGACATTTTATTGAATTCGTTTAATGTCTCATTGCTGCTATTGTTATTGTTTGGTTTTGTTGTACCATTTAACGATATGTAGGATATACTTCGGGATGTTCCGTTTACTATGCTTGTTCCATTCTCATTTTCGTCATGATCAGCGACGCTGGGAAAAGTTGAATGGAATGACATGGAGCGACCAATCTGATGACCAATCGGTTTCGGAATTGCAGGTGTTTCAGAACTTTGTTCTTTATCGCAAATTGTGATCTGTGGAATGTGATTGACATCATCTTCGTTCCCAGATTGCTGTTTGTTATTTGTTAAACTATTGGACGTGTTGGAGTTACCATTCGCATAGGCACCAATGTGAAAGTTTGATAACGAACTTCGTTTGCTAGTTTCATCAGCATTGTTGGTTTCGTTGTTAGGTCTTATGAATGCATCCAAACGATTGCTGTTGATAAATTGCGTTAGTTCATTGATCACATCTTTTTTTACTATCGATGGTGACTCCTTGAAAGTATCGTTCTCGCTTATCATTGTGGATGAAATTATGCCACTTGCTTGAACGCACTTTTCATCATCAACATCATCGTTCTCATTTGAGTTCGCTTCTGAATGTTCATGTTCACTGAGAAACCCGAATTGACTTTCAATGAAGTCTTCTTTCGACTCTTCACATGTTGATTCAATTTTTGGTCGTTGGTCATTACCCTTGTAGCCGTCTTCAATGTCTGATGTGATTAGGCTGTTCGGACCAGTTGATGGTGTTTCTGCGGTGGTACTTGTGCTGCTCACTGCCAATGAATTATCGCCATACTCCTGAAAATCAAATGTCCGCGTTTCGTGCAAAATTGGTTGAATTGGAACTTCGACCAAAGCGGTTTTTATGTCATTTGATTTACTATGTTCTGAATTTAAATGTTCTATAATTTCGATTTCTTTTTGTTTTGGCGCCCATTTGTTCTTCTCGTAGGTGGTGTGATCTAGATTTCTTTCGTTGTTATTATTTATCTCATTACTTTGTTTATTATTATGTTGCTCGCTATTTTTTGCATTTAATATTTCTTCGTTTATTTTGACAGCTTCGTCAATTATCTCATTGACCTGCTGGGAAACATCATTTGTATCAATTTCGATTTCACCATGATTGGGATCCGGATTAGTAAAATCGACAATTGAAACCTTTTTCGCTTTTGTTTGCACAGTTAACGTTTCGACAGGTTTCTCAACCGCCGAATAATTGACTTGTATTGTTGTATTATTATGATTTTTTATGTCTGTGCTGTTCTCCCAATTATTGCTGATGTCGTTTTCCATAGATACGTATCCAGTCTCATTTACATTCAACATAACCTTTGACACATTCACGCCATTTTTTAATGGTTCCACCGACTCCTGATTGACTTCAACGTCTTGTGCTAATAAACATGAAAATAAGTATTTGTCAATTACAATCAATTCTAAATTTATTGATAAGCGAAAATGCAAAAAAAACGTAACACCATTGAATACAGTGTTCATCTATCAATTCGAAACTTAAAATTTTTCAAAAAAAGAAATTCAAATTATTTTTCGAAAAATGTCTAGGTCGAGAAAATAGAGTAGATCTTATTTAATGCTTACATTCAGCAGAAACGTTTCCGTTTTCATCTTTTATCTCCTCTTCACTAAGTTTTTGTAATGCACATCTTGATGTTGAAATTGATCCATTACTTGATAAGAACGAGGTTCGTGGTGGTGGAGCAGGAGCTTTCTTTTTGCCTATTTTTTATAATTTGATTTAAAATCTGTACCTTTGAACACAATCAATTTGCTTATTTATATATATAATGAAACCTACCGATTGGTGGACGTTTTCTTTCTCTCATTTGAAGTTCCGAAAGATTGCCATCTTTATTGATGTCTGAAGTATCGCTGGATGTTCTCGAATGACATTGAGTGTATGGTAAATTATTGCTTTCTGACGTTTGAAACTCAAAATCATCGTTCGACAGATGACTTTGCTGGTGTTTCTGTGCATTTTTCATATAATTAACATCTTGTTTTCCATCCAAACTACTGTTGATCGATGTGTCTGTACTGGAATTGCTCGAATATGACTTTAATCTTGTGCAATTAGTTACGGACAGATTTGGAGATGAAACATGAAAATTTTGACGAATCAAATGGTTTTGATTCAATTCAGATTGATCGAACTGTGATGTGGTCTCATGTTCGATATGTTTTTGTTCAGGATTTTCGGGTATTGAATTTTGACTAGGTGGTCTTGGTGCAATGCGCTTCTTTCGATTTGCAAGCTGATCAGCGCTTAACCGATTTGTTGTCATTCCTGCCGAATCATATGAATTTAATGAATTCGTTGAACTATAAGGAGATGCCGATGATATTGTATGAGGCCGGGCAATTGGACGGTTTATGTGACCACTAGAATTTGTGCGATATTTGACCGACGTTTTTTCATTGTCACTTTTATGTGCCAACTTTATTTCATTCAATCCAACTTCACCGATCGTGAAGCTTAAATCGAATACTTGTGTGTCATCAGCTAAAAATGAGAGTATTTTAAAAGAAAAATTAGATTTCAACTGATAATTTCATGCAATATTTTTAAAAGTACGAACTTGGGTGTTTAAATTCATATTTATCTGCTACGAGTGATTTGTTGGTGCAAATCATATCCAATAGTTCAGACAGCTTGGCTTTTGCACCAATCCGCGTAACATATAGTTGTTGTAACGGCAAATACACGGTTATGCGAAATGTTTGTTCAAACGGCGCATTATGAACTGTGGCCAATGGCGTGATTTTGTTTTGCGGTGAAATCTCTTCCAAATTGGTTGTTGATCTTGTCAATGTTTGCACCGATGATTTTGATAAACCATTTGAAACTGCTATATCATAAAAACCAAGTAATTATTATATTATATTTGATTTAAATGAACAGAAGCATTTGGTATTTCTTACATTTCTTTTCATTTTTGTTTTTCCTTCCTAATAATCGATTCAATGAAAAGAATCCACCACGGCTGTTGCTCATTTTTGGAATATGCCAGTTTTTCTTCGATACCTTTCAATTATAATTATAAATTTAATAAGAACCTGTATAGTGTACCAATAACATTCAAGCCATGAACGGTTTTACAAATAATCAAACATAATAAATTGCGCAGTTGCTGAGAACAAAAAAATAACCGCCTGATAAAACTGATAACATTGATAACAAAATGTACAGTCGTTTGCATTTAGATCTAGTATGCTTGACAATGTGTTTCCACTTGATTCGTTGCGTGTTGCGCTTACAAAATCAATAAAAACGATGTTATTTTCAGAAGTCAATTTACCTGGAAATCTTTCAGGATCAATATTTCGCCTAAATAAGCAAATGGTGTGATAAGTTACTCGTCGACTGGATCGAATACAACCACATGGGAAAGCTAGTTTTTCTGTAAAGTAAAAAAACTCAATAAGTAATTTCAAACATTATACGATGTATTAAGTGTTGCGCTGATATGATTTATATGTACATTATTGCTTAAAAAAGACATTCTTACGAAATTCTTGGCCAATAGAATACCAAAACCAAAAGCGGTAATTAGCCACGATCATTTCCGATTGTATGCATACATTCTATTTGCTATTCATGAACGTAATGCAATCGACTATCTTTTTCCTAGACGATTGCAAACATGTTGGGTAAAGTCAAAACAAAACAATTGATGGGTATTGCATGCGTCTTTATTTTTACACTTGTATATCTTTGGTTTTTGTTTTTACAAGGTAGCAACGATGTGGTTTTCTGACCTATAGAATGTAAATTTTTATTCATACATGTGATTGGTTGTGATGAAGCAGCTTGTAGGTAATTGCAAAACATGTTTTATTCATTAGAGAAAAGGGCGACAGACGAAGCTGTATTTTCAATGAACTCGGTGTCAAAACATATTGACGTTGCTTTGATGACATTTATGTAAAAAATTATTGAGAAAAGGCATTCATTTTAATTTTAAAAAAAGAACTACTCACTATTTTATAGTGAAATCCATAATTTTTTTATTGAAAATGATGTACTTTTTGAAATCTTGACATAAAATTTGTTTGAAACTTTCACATTCTATGTGACAATGGTCGAGATCCAAATTTAATTCGATAAACCGTTACGAAGGAGAGTGATGAACAATTTATACTGTCATTTATTTTTGAAATGTGATAGGTAAAATTGAAATTAAATTATTGAAACAAAAACCATTCCGGATGGATCCGATTCAATACATTTTGACCGTACCGTGACAAATAATGTAAAGAAATACTGTACTGTAAATCACCATGCTCAGAGCTCATTGTGTAGAAGGGCTTCCTAACGAGTGAACATGAGTGAATGTCATTTCTAGATTTCTTTTTAAGATCGTCACATTTCTCCCATACATTAACAAAATTAAATGGAACTTTTGATTTCTAAACTCGTTTGCCAGTTCACCTAGTAAAAGAAATGTAATGTATGCCACGACACATTGACGGCGATCCAACGATTCTCGCAATGATCTCTTTTACTGTTTTCAATTGAATCATCTTAACACATGAGTACACAGATCTTCAAGTTTTTTTTTCTATTGCTCTAATTGCACTAATCATACAAACGAAGAAACTCATGTAGAAGATTTTTCTCGGATTTATTCAGTGTAAATCATTATTTTCATGCACGTTGTTATACTATTATGATTCTAATCATTCTGAAATTAATGAATAATTGTTTGACTCGTGATATTCATTTTTATAATTACGTTTGAGAGAAGAGTTTTTTTTCCTAACAGCAAAATACACACAAAAGTTTTTTCCCTATACATGAAAATAACATTAAAAAACCTTTATTTTTTTTCTAAATTATCACGAATTATTATTTTAATTCGATGCATGTACGTATGTGATCGTTTACACGCGCACAAGAATTTAAAAAGAAAATCATGGAAAAATGCCAGGTGTCAATACAATACATGCCAAAAGTTTGGATCGTTTTACATACAAATTGAAGTGTATGAAGCGATCGAATATATAATAAAATAACCTTAATTCGTATCATGCACTACAAAAATACAAATATTGCGATCTATCAAAAGACAGTTGAAATTGGTGCCTATAAAATATTGTTTTCTTTGAAAATGACATATCATTAATTTCGTTCTAGTCTATTGAATATGTTGAATGTTTTACCATCCTCTTCTACATATATGTATATATGAATTACAGCAAATAAAAATACCAGACATTAATCTATTTGAATATCTAGATTCGAGAAATATATATTGAAAAGCCAAACTTATTGCACACACTGTACTCTATATTGACTTTGATCGGTGTATTCTTTACTTGTTGTAGTAAACAGTGCGCCACATGAAACATAAAACAATATTATTCATGAAAAGAAGCTATACAATTCACGATATATCTATTTTTTTAAAAGGGTGAAATTGTGATTTATTCACAAAATGCATCTTTATTCGTGCTCATTAGTAGAGTTTATTTACGTAAATTCACACATAAGACTATGCGAGTAGAATATATAATATGCATCAGCATAATGAGCACTCATCTCTGAAGGGCATATTTGTTTATCTCTTTCTTGAAATTTAACCAATCAACTTGTATTATTGCTTTGCACTGCAAGCAGCTTTTATATTACGTAATGCATGAAGTGACCGGATAAACTCTACTTGAATATGTTGATATGCATATTTGTTGCTATGATTGTGCTTTTACTACTGAATTCAGGTATGTTGCTATTGCAAGTAAATCATGAACATACAACACACTTACTTCTAGTGATTTTATACTCTTTTTTTTTTCAAGAATAGCGATAATTATATTCTGAAAGTCAGATTAGACATTAGCATATAGTTTTCTGATTTTTTCAAGTAGTTTCTAACATTTTGTTTCAATTATCGACTATTGAATGAATTAATTACTTTACATTTATTTGAGTTATAGTGTATTTCAGTCATTCGATCATGATCATGTCAGTGTTGAGTTACATAAGAATGCTCATTAAAAAAACAGTAAATATGACTATTACGCTGGATTTGTTACATCCAAAATGCGATGTGCATGGGTCTGTTGAATATGCAAATAAACCCATTTAAAAACACTCTCATTTTCCGTACACTTTATTACGATTCTCAATTGAACCGCAGGGAATAAAACAAGTAACTGATTTACCAACACTTTAAAAATACGCTTAAGCGTAGAATTCTAATGCCTCTTTCTTCATTCTGCGCATATTTTCAAATGCGCCAAATGATGCAGAAGTGAACGTTGCTATATCGCGGGTATTGAACTAAATTGAAGAATTGCTTATTTCGTCAGAGAAGCGAAAATAATTTTATTCATTTGATTCAATTTTGCTCAATTAATCGACATTCATATCTGATCAAAGTCCCCATTTTTAAATTATAGCTATGCTTAATTTAATTTGAATATAGCATGGATGTTTGTTTCCATTGAACGTTTGATGTCTGAATGCAATTTTTATATCGTTTTTTATTGATATGGACATTTTATCAACATTTTTCTTAAATCTACACGTGTTGTTGTCAAAAACGAAACATCGATACAAAATTTAAAAAACTCGTCTTTTGAAAACCAACTTATTAAAGTAGCAATTGAAAAAAAAACTTTACGATGTCGGAAATACTGCCATTAAACTTGTGTTTGTATATTTTATCATATTTTTTCTTACTTATCAGTGTAATTTACACGCCGTTAACTCCGTTTGATATCGCCATTATCTTGTGTGCGCATTGCAAAAGTGATAGTTTTCAATGAAAAAAAAAATGTTTTGAAATAAAATTCGTTTTTTATATGATGAAACTGTAATTTCGACATTAAATGCTGAAATTTGAAATCTGAACCAAAATTGTTTAATAAGAAATCATTTTTACTTAATGCAATTATATAGAACTTCAAAATCAACTAATATCAAATCGCAATTATTCTTAAATCTCTTTCGACCAGTTCGTCAGGTTATTGCCTCGTCAGATGAAAAAAAAACCTCTTCAGTTAGGAAGTAATTGAGCAATACAAGCTCACAACCAAATAAGGAAAACAATAGGAAATCGTTAAACGAAAACGAAATAAGCGATGACAACTTTTTCACGAATACCGCTCGTTTTTGTGAAATATAAAAATTGTGAATCATTCGCCATTCTTTCGTCAATACAGAAAACAAATCAAAATAATGGCTTAATCATTTAAAAAAAATATTTTCAGTTTCAGAATTAGATTTCGTGAAGAAAAAAAATGTGATCCAAAATGTATGCACATTTAATGAATTATTTTCTTATTTTTTATATAACCAATTTTTTTTACTGAATTGTACATTGCGGACAGACACACTAAGCGCAGCAAATTAATAGGCTATGCATTATCACGCAATTTTTCTACGCTATTTCGTTCCTCATTGATAATCGTGTATCGAATTATCATTACTGTGTGCTGCATCATATATTAAGGAGACTGGAAAAAAACAACAACATTCAAGCGCGGTCAAACACGTAATAATTTCCTATTACCATATTATAGCCTTAGATAAACATTGAGCATTTATACCATTAAACATTAGACGTGTATTTCTTGATGAACTATTTTAGTAGTTGGGTAACTACAAGTCAGTTGAAATTTAAGAAAAATTGTAATTTAATTGCTGTTTGAAAAGTAAGCGGCTTAAATGCGACTTTTATTTTCTCAAAGACATGTATGTTTTTTCAAATTTATATAATCTTATTGGCAACGTCTAGAAACCCAGTATTGTATATTACAGCATTGATTTGTTTAAAAAAAAACATGACATCTTGGTAGATTTTCATGTTAGTGGAATACTCCTTATGCTCATGTTAAAATTGTGTCTGGATATCATATAAGTAAAATATAATAATATCAACATCAAATAATCAGTAGCTTATCACCGCAATTCAAGTACACTCATTTACTTATTTTCTTGACTTGTTGATGAGTCTAAAGCAATAAAAATGTATTTGATTCAAATCTTTCGAGTACAATCAATCGGTGTTTAAAAATTTTTGTTTGTTGTTGAAATGTATGTGTAGTAATTTTTTTTAGGTCGGTTCATACCAACCGACAGCCAACCAGTACTTTTACAAGCATTTCACTTATAATATGAATGCATATTATTTGTAACAGGTTTTTTGCTTCAACATATTTTAATTTTTTGGATGATAATAAAGAGCTGTTGCGACTGATTTTGTACGGTCACCGTATGAATTTCGTTTGTTGATCGAAATAAGTGACAATCCACACACACACACACACACCACATGAATGTCAGCATTGAGCGAAATTAAAACTGAAAATATGTGCTGCTCTCATTTTCATTTCATAGCAAAAAGAAGGTCATTTGTGCGGTATACACTGCAAATAGAGACTGGACGATACTTTTGATTGCTGCCATAAACAATTGAAGGAATTCTTTCCGTCTGTTTCATCCAAACGTAATTGCAATTTAATGATTTTAATAACAGTGAAAATGCGCGTACTTTTTCATTTTGCATGTATACAAATTACCGTTGCTTAGTGAGTGCTTATACTTTGAATTTCAGCAGGTTTGGTTGCGGCTTAACTTTGTACAAGAAGTTTAAACAGCAAAAATTCATACTTCATTTTGATAAGTAAAAAAATGGAAAACCAAGACGATTACAACTTATCGCTTTTTTGTGTTTGCTCGCGATGTTTGTTCTTTTTTTAGTAACCACTGAATTCATTGTAATATCTGTGTTTAAATATTATTCATGCTGCAACGCATTCCAGATGATGAAAACGTTGAGTTAACCATTTTTAATCGCGTGAAACGAGTTTTGAATTTTATAAAATTGAGAGATTGGTTTTGAAGCTTCATTTTCGTACAATAATCGAATGAAAATGGAAGAATCATTTTACGCAACCATCAATGATTGTACAATTCGTTCAGACACTATTTTCCATATGCATTTCCATCATCATTAGTTAATATACAGATATGAATCTAGCGAAGAGTGTGACACATAAACAGATATCAAAATCTACAATTTAACCGATTATTTATCGCGTAATAAAAGTAAATATTTATTTTGGTAATCGTGTTATCTCTATGCAAATCTATTTTGAACAGGTTGCCGGTTTCGAAAACTAACATGATCTACTGTTAAATATCATAGAATCATTGAAGCAAAACTAAAGCGGTTTTCGAAAGTATATGCACATAATTTAGAAAAATTGGTTGCCAGGCTGCCTGGTTGTTGTCACTTTATCACAACTTTTATTTTATAGTTTTCAATGCCAGTTTTTTTCAGTCCGAGTCCGTGTATTAAATGCCATTAAGAGAGCGAGAGGGGAATTCACAAATTTGCACAACCACCGAAAATGTGTTTAATGAATCAAAATAATTCAATTAACAAAAAAATTAAAACAAACATTTGTATATACAACGGTGGCCAATAGAATGGTGTTTATTGTGTAAGCAAAATGTTGAATTTTTTGGCACCATATTTATTATTGTCGTAAAGAATTGAAAGCATTAGGATACAAAGGTGATCATGTATTTTTATTGTTTCAGAAAGAATACTATAAAATTCTGTAAATGCACATCTTCGCAACAAAAAGCGAAATCATCCAAAACAACTTGATGCCAATTTTGTTTCCATGTGACCTTTGTTCAGTTTTTTTTTTTTAAATTGACTGATGTTTATTGAATTAGTTTCACATAAACACATTTTTATGGTATAGTAAAACCCACGATATTATTATTATTATTGTTTATCAGTAGTTTGCGACAACATTTGAAATTATTTTTTTTTTTGTGTTGTTTAAGCACGGTGTGTGCAAATGTGATCGTATTTTTTAAAACTTCAACACCGTGCTTGAGAATGTCTGATACAAATGCAAATTTAACATAGTGGTTTCTAATTTTTAATTTAAAAATTGCAAATAACTGTGGTTTTTGCGCTAATCACTGCGAACTCACACATAAATACAATCACTTCATTGTTCTACTTATTTCATATTCGACTAAATAAGAAAGAATTGATAAGAGAGACAGAGAGAATGCAGGCATCATAGCAGAATCATTGAAAACGTGAAAATAAAAACAAGAATATATTGTCATTGTCATTGTTAGTTGTTTTTTTTCGTAAATAATAATCTGTGAAGATGAGCAATGCAACAGTAAATAAAATATTTAGTCACGCAAAATCGTTAAAACTTAACTGAAATAAACAAAAAGAAACAGTAACGAACAACATGAAAACTTATCACATTGCTTCAAACAATGCTTGTTTGGTTTATTGTTTGTGATTTTGCAAAAAAAAAAATGTCTGATTACTCTACAGATTGATGTAAATCAACAAAGCGAAGTGTTTTATAACCTAAGGTTCCTTATGTCTGCGGTATTTCAACCTGTTTTTCCAACATCGAGTGGAACTGGACCGTGAAACGGACGGTATAGACTCACACCAAGTGAATTACCGATGAAATCAAAAACACAGAAATAAAATCTTAGCTACTGAAAACATTCGTGATTGAAGGTTCAACATTTACACTTTTCATTGCATAACAAATTGTGAGGAGAAGGCTTTGCACACGCCACAAACGAAATTACATCCGATTTTACGATAGCGTAACTTTTGCAATACATATGTTTCAACATATTGTTGAAGAAAATTATTCATTTGTAACGCACCCACTAATAATTCGTCAGTGTAATTAAATAACATTTGAACAGGTGAACGAATGAACATTTCTAGGAAATATTGATAAAGTCAGGTGTCATTATCAAATTCTGTTCAAAAGCATGGTTTGCATTGAAATACCTTCATAGCCATTTTTCTAATATACGAATTATCCGATTCTTCAAATTAGCATCAATATTTGCCAACTAATTGTTTTTATTTATTGTGATGGATGCTCACTTTACTCGTTCCTAATTTCATATTTATGAGACACGTTAAATACAGTTGAAATCGAAATCTCATTGGATCATTCTCGATACTTTTTCATTCATTGTAATCGCCGAGAGATTTAAACTGATGCCAAACAATGAGTTTCGAGAGTGAAAAAGAGAGAAAAAAAACTTGAAAAAAAAAATAAAGATAAATCGTCAAATAGTTGCTATTGTTTAGTTCTAGTGTTCGTGTATAATTTTTCAAGGCTTGTGCTTTGTAAAACTATTTATTGGCAATTTAATGATGGTATGATATACTTAAAGTAAAATAAGCAGGTAGTCAAATGTTTTAACGACCCGTTTATTTGGGAAGAGAAATTTTCGAATCAAATTCGTGAGCAGGGCACACAGCGAGTATGACTTTAAGAAAAGTATGCGCATGATATGAAATGTGTGTCATTAGAATAAACATGAACGTTAAAAGAGCGATGCGTGCAAGAGAGAAAGAATAAGTATACAGGTGCATACTATAGAGGCTTGCTCTGTTGTTCATTCTTTCAAATTGGATACACGCTCCTCAATGAGAGAATGTTCTTCTGGTAAAATATATACATATATATACTTATGCATAAATGTGATCAAACTTGTGAAACGAGTTTTATAAAAAAGAAAAATTTATAATCTTAATTCGTATGAATGAGTTGTATGCATGCGTTTTATTGTCCAGGAAAAATGTCAAGTTTCATTTTCCTATACAAACGGTATGTAAAGTCAAAGTGTTTTGATAAACGTTAATGAAGTATGTTTATTATAAAAACAAAAATCAATACTGTTAAGCATCGTAAAACTTCGAGTCGATCAGACAATAAGACAGATTTTGAAAAGATATTTGCATAAAAATACCATAATATTGCACAAAGAAAAATATAAACAACAGAAAAAAAATCCAGAAACTTGACTTGTTTCATTTTCTGGTTTCTCAAAAATATCGAATTGACAAATGAACAAAATCAATACAATAGGTTCGAAACTGTTCAGTTCCACGCACGAATTCTTGGTATAAAACACATTTAACTATATAGATTACATTTAATATTCTGAAATAAAGATATTCTTTTCAATGCGAAAACATAGTGGTTTGCGCAAGTTTTTTCTCTCTTTTTAATATGAATATATGTGTGCGTCACATAAATTCAACAGATTGAAAATAAAATTTAATTTTTATTTAATCATCGTATCACCGCACTCGTGATGAATACAGTGAGTCAAGTGTGTCAAAAACGATGTGTTGCTATTAACGAAAAAGCAAAACAGAACGCATGTGAACATCGACGTCTACACATAAATTGAATAATTCCAATAACATTTTATTTGTACAGGCAAACAATAAATACAATGATACAATAGAACGGGTGACAATGAAAAAAGCGCATCACTTATATTCGTCTCGACGTTGTGTTGAATTTGAATGAGTACTGTCATTAGATTTTGTTCTATGATTATATTCAACGTACGTCGTTATTTATTGTTTCCCCTTCATTTTATATGCTGATGCACCCAACACACTGAAATATGCATTCGGCATACGTAAGAGGTATACTCTGTGAATATTCAAATTGGTTACTAAATTTTTATCTTTGATTTTAAGACACTGTTTTACGACAATTTTCGTCGAACAAGTGTGGAACTACGCAGCAAATGATGAAACGCAAACGATTCTATTGTAAGATATTATCATTGCCATAAAATCTTCAAATTTTGAATCGACTTTGAATGAAATTTAGCATTTTTTGTTAAATTTCCATTTAAAACTAAAAATAAAAAAAATATATTTGTGATTGCGCATACATCACAAACTGCAATTTATATTACTGAGAAAATGAATTCGTTTAGCTGTTACTTTGGTTAATGACTTCAATGGCTT
This sequence comes from Contarinia nasturtii, assembly GCF_009176525.2. NCBI lineage: Eukaryota > Metazoa > Arthropoda > Insecta > Diptera > Cecidomyiidae > Contarinia > Contarinia nasturtii. Next base: position 424,078 of record NW_022198211.1, on the reverse strand, counting down.
TCATTACACACAATTTTTCATTGGTCAAATGATCACTGAAATTATAAAGCAGAACGACAAAACAACGTTCTTTCTAAATGAAGGCAAGTAGAATTTTATTTGTGGACTGATTATTTCAATATTCAATATTTTTTGACATAAATGCACATAAATCATATCACTTCTGCGCATTCTAATATTGTACTCCAATTACGTATAATTGCTGTTTTCCATATAACTGTCGTTAGAATTTACTAAAGCACGGGAAAACTTGATAAAACTTGGTTTTCTTTTACACGACAACTAACACAATTTTTTGTATTTTAAAATATTTTTTTTTTAACTTTTATTTATTTTGTATTTACATAAATTTAAAAACGATCACTTGAAGATAGATCTATTTGTTTATGATCAATAACAAAAATGAAAAAAAAAGAGTTGATTCTACAATTCTTGATTAAAATACTAGCGACGACGATAAACTTACACTTCCATGCGACACGAAACACCATTCTTTTCTAGACACACGAGCTGAAAACATATTGTTGGGTAGCGGTAACCAGGTGCGGATTAGTGTTTGTATTGTGTAAATGTATTGGACTTATATGATGTCAGTCATTCAATAAATGCGTTCAATCTAAAGCGCGGGTTTGTTCCTACGCTATTTTTATCTGCGGCACGAACCCAGCTATTCAAAAAGCCGATTTTTTGATAATATTTTTTTGTTTACGGTGTCGGCGTTTTGTTTGTTTACAGGAAATCGTGAACTACAACATTTAAGCGAAACTTTTTTTGAGGACGAATTACTACGATATGTGATATCACTTTCGATGTTTTTGTGTTTAAAAAAAACTGTTTTGTTTCTTTCTTTGATAGTGATATATTTATTTCTAGTCCATTTGAAAATATAATGATTATAAAGGTTAAAGATTATATAATATCTTGTATAATATTGCAGGTGAATAATCTACTTTTGATAATTTCTCTCAAGGGGACATAATAAATTCGCAAAAAAACAGTGAAACTTAATTGTAAAACAACAAAAATAAATGTTTAAAATTCCAATGTGCCAGGGCAGTATTTATCAATCAAAGATTGATAATAAGGCCAGAGCTCATCAATATTGGGCACCTTTTCTGATTTTGTATAAAGATCGTACCGACTGAAATAAACGAAAAATTAAAAAATAGATCAATGCGTGTCTCAATTTTATCGCAACGGTACTCTTATCGTTTTTTTTTTAAATCACAAACGAAGCATACTGATGATGCGTTTTTCTTCATGAAAAAAAATATAGTTTCGATTTGTTTTCCTCGTTAAATGACAATAATATAAAGAGGACAATCCAAAAAAAGAAACAAGATTTTTTCGATTTTGTCAAGTATACTTGTATCAACAACATTTATACGTACTTGAAAGTGTTAACCCAGTTCTTAATATTTTCGTCAGATTCTATTTCGAAATGTTTATAATCACCGTCTGTTAAATGGAAAATAAGAGTTGTTATTTCTTTGTCATTTTTGTTACCAATTGATCTTTACTAACCGGTGTGCCATGGATAAAATGAATGGTAACGAATAATTTGTAATGCTTCTTTCGGTAATGTACTTTTGTTATGTGTTAGACACCGATAAAGGTATTCCTTATGAAAAAAAGATAGATTAACAGGTGAATTCTAAAAAAAAATCAAACACTCACATCATGGCCCCATGACATCATCAGCTGTTCAATTCCACATTTTTCAGCGTAAATCCCAAGTTTTGTACTATATTGCGGATTTTTTCCGTCCGGATTTTCTTCAAAAGTTTCATTGCGAAATACAATACTTTTAGCCCATTCACATCCAACTGGGAACGTGTCGCCTACAACAGCCCATTGTGGTTCATCATAAAAAGCCATCACTTTGCCCAAATCATGAATAAGGCCGGTGAGATGAAGCCAGTCGTATTGGGGATATTCAGCACGTGCTCGTTCAGCAGTTTGAAAAGCATGAAATATATTTGGTAGAGATATATCGGGATCAGATTCATCAACTAATTCATTGAGTTTTTCTAAAGCTTCGCGGATTCTGTTGAATGAGAAATAATAATCGCTTATATTTATCGTGAATATTCAAAAAAAGTCAATAATTACTTACGTTGCTGTGAAATGGTTGAATTGACACCACACTTTATGACGACCTTTTAAACCCAAAATTAAGAAAAAAATTGAAATTAGTTTACGTCAATGATGATAACCCCATGATGCACGAACTTAACACATAACTGACAACAGCCAAAATATTGATTATACGTAATATGAATAAAATTTTGACTATCATGTATTGTTGAAATAGACTTTAAAAAAATTATAAAGCAAATTCCAATAGATATTTTTGGCTTATTAATTGAAATGGAATTTTTAAACGAACAAACTTTATGATGTATCTGATTTTCTTATTTATGAATTGTATACATTTATTTTAGCAGTTTATTGTAATTGAAGATAAAAGTGTTCAGTTATATTTGTGACCTAACCGAAAATGTTTTCGTTCCCGCGTGGAAAAATAGTGACTGATTGACTGGTTAGCTAAAATCAACTGAAACTGAATTTTCTGACTAAAATCGTTCAACAAGATGACTTAAACAGACATGAATTTAAACAGACGATTAATTTGGGACGTTTTTGGCTTTAGCCAACTGTGATTGAAGCTAATTTAAGTTGTATTTTTTCAGTCAGAAATTTTTCACATGGGTTTCTACCTCTCTTATGAGCAAACGGCACAAAGTGCAGGCAGGTATTTCACTATATTGAAATCAAAAACACACATCGAGAAATAATTGAACCTTTTCTTTGAACTACATTTTAAATTTTATGCTATTGGTCAGAGAACTTTGTTGGACAAATGACTATAAATAATTTGTGTACCTTGGACAAAATCAACTGTCTGATTTGTGTGCATTGCCTTGTATGTTTGAAAAACGCGATCCTTTATTGGATCATTTTCGTCGACGGTATAGATGCGAAAATCTTTAACATCTTTATCCGCATAAGAGGCTATATCTGGACGAAAAATTTCAGAAGGATCCAGGATGCTGACGGATTGCTGTTAATTTGTTTTAAGAGTTTTAGTTTCTTTTTTTTTCTCTTTTTTTTTCAAACTCAAAATATCCGAATAAAAAACTTGAAGAAAAACGAAAAGCCACACAATTTGCTAATACCTTTTCAGTGAACTTCATTTTCAATCGAAAGTTTATTTGTACAAACGAAATTTAACAGTAGTGATCTGTGTCGATCAACCTCTGAAACTGAATGAATTTCCGAAGGACCGTGGGTTTAAAAATGTTTACAAGTTAAAAGTGTTATCAATGGACACGTGAGTTCATGCTTTATGGAAACGATTGATAATTATAATCACAATGGAAAAAATATTTGCATAGGAAAATTTTTACAATAAATATTTTTTTAAAATTCAAAATACGTAAGTTGCGATTTTGATAAGAAAATAATCTACCCCGCAGCTCAAAGATTCTGATCAGCAGGGGGGGCAATGTACAAAACAACCCCTCCTGAGCAATTACTCCCTCTGTGATTTTGGTCAAACCCCTCTAAAACATATGCCAACTTGTGAAAACCTCTTTTTATTTAATATTCTATGAAATGCGATAGTTTTTTCAATTTTGACCATGGGCGTTTTTCGGCCAAGATTTCCCTCCCCCATAACCAATTTTGATTCGAGTAGAATGCAAAACCCTTTTTTCTGTGGATTTGTTCACAAGCAAATTAACACGCAATTCTTTAAATCGCTCCCCCCTTTCGTGTCAACTACAGGATCTATGCTACAATCTTTTATCAAGTTAGTATGAAATACGTTAATACACCACGAAATATGAATGGAAAATAAAGACAAAAAAAGAATTAACATATTAAAAGCAAGATTAAAAGTCACTATATTTGGTTCCCTCGTGCAAATATCATCGAATAGTCATGAAGTGCAATGTTGTACTTTGCCTTTTTGTTGCTCCATAAATATTATTCTGCTCGTATTGGTACAAGCCAAATGGAAAGGATATATAGATTACTTATTAGTAGATAAACCACATATTTATATTCATTTATACAATTTTTTTAATTAAATGTCTCATTCATATATGCGAACAATGATAAAAATATGTTAAAATTTAATCTTTGTAATAACGATGTTTCCTTCCTTTTGATGTCGATCTCTTTTTCTTCCGTTTGTAATCACGACTGTTGCTCCTACTATATCGGCTTGATTTTCGAGACCGAGACCTGCTTCGAGATGAAGAACGCGAACGCTTTGACTTTTTATCTCGTTTACTTTTGTGGCGAGAATGTTTTGACTTTGACCTATTTAGATAAAATTGGCTGGTTGTTTAAAATTGCACTGACTGCATGCATCATAAACATAAGAATAATGAATTGGATTATGGTTTCTTTTACCTCGATCGATCTCGTGAACGAGATCTTGATTTTGGATTAATTTCAATCACATCATCGCTTTCACTTGAGTTGGTGGTTCTGTTACGAGCCTTTTGCGTTGTTTGAGAAACACTTGGTGCTGGTGATGATTCCATTACAAAAGTTACAGAGTCACTGCTATCTGATGCGTAATCAACAGTTTTTGAATTAGTCGAAGATACTTTAGTTTCTGTAGCCGAATCGGGTTTCTTTTCGATTTTGCCCGAGCCAGGATTTTCATCGCCTGCGCAAATCGAAATATTCAATAAAGTTACAAAGAAAGGAATATGAAATATGTATAAATTATTTACCATTTATTTGATTGAGAAAAGCCATTGCGCGCCTCTTTCGTTCTAATTGCAACTGCTTTTCCTTCGACAAAATGCCCAATTTTTCTCTAGCTAATTGTGCTAAACGATCTTTCACCTTCTCTTCCGCTGTAAAATAAATTATCCATATAGATAATGTGAATATATTATTTCTCATTGAAGCTTGTTCTTACCTCGTTTGGCTTGTTTTCTTTCATCCTGATTTTGTTGTTCCAATATTACATCCCGAATAAATGAATCAGTGAGTTCAACTTCATTTGAAGTCTGATCATCGCCATTCTGTGATTTTGGCACTTGTGGAGGTAAGTTAGTCTGTACAACCTCATTGCTTAGCGAACTCTGGGCATTACTTGGTGACTGTTGCGGTTCTTCGTCGCTACTATGCTCCAAGGTTAGGGCTGGCTTAAGCGTTGCTGGTGTCGAATATTCCTTCGATTTTATTGAAAATGAGACCGGTGCTGAAATGAAGAAAACAAAAATTAAGAATGCTTTGACATGTGTGAGCTTGAATTAAACTTGAATTATTGCTACTCACCAAGAGGTTTCGGTTCTTGTCTCTTTTCATTGCCCAATCGTATGACATCGGCTGGGCCAGGAGAAATAGCACCCGTTACCTTGAAAGTATAGAATTTATGATACGGATCCTTATATTGAAGAAAAGAGAAGCGCTGTTCATTTTTTGCCCGGAGAATATCTTCAAAATCTTTCCCATTTTTGAGGACATATAATGCAGTTTTTTCGATGATTAATCGAAGCTCTGGTGGTGGTACCATTATTCCCGGTGGCAATGCATTTTCATTACTCTCAAATATTTTTGATGATGAATTATTATTTAATACAGTTTTGCCGTTGCTTTCAACTTGATTATTCTCATCGTTATTGTCTTCTTCATTTTCGCTATCCGAATTGTAATATTGAGCCAACATAAGTCCGCTGGAAATTTTTTTAACTTCAACTGTTGGTGCCACAGGTTTGTTTTCCGTTTGTTGGCTATTTTGCTGTACAGTTGTTGTTTTCTCTTCGGGTGCAGAAGTAGCTTCACTTATTGGTACTCCTTTAATTTTACTAATTAATTGGGTGTAAGCACAATCGGCCGATGGCTTGTACTTGATAGAAGGCACTTGAATCTTGAGTTTAAAAAGAATGAAAGACAAATGATTCATTTATGATTTTATATTGAATGAATTTAATTGAATTTACCATTGATTGATTGGCCGAATAATAGTTTTGATACATCGATCCGGTTGTTTCGGGCGGAGTTGATGGATAGGCATTTTCAGTTTGATCAGTGTCTGTGGGATAATTTCCATCTTTCATCGCTTGCAGAGAATGTTTATAAAATGCATTCAATCGGCCATTTTGATTTAGAAAATCGAACAGAGGATTGTTTGCTTGCTTTGCTTTTATAAGAATCTCCATTTGAGGTCCCTGTTCACTTATAAATCGGGCGGTTTTTTCAATTATTGCTTGCACTTTTGTGGTTGTCGGCTGAAATGAAGACAAACAAATTTGTTTCGAAAATGTTTTATAAAAGTTAAATGGGCGAAAGGAAATTGACATACGATTTCCATATCGGGTGGAAGATAAAACCGTGGATGCGGTACGTAAACTTCATCGGGCTCTTTATTTTCGCTGTCTGCTTTTGATGCATCCTCGATCGAATTCTGCTGCGATGACGATGATTGATCGTAACTGAAACCAACTTGACCATATCCGGTTCCGGTTTGTTGTCTCTTTTGATTCTCCTCTGTTGAATTTAAAGCAATTTCATTATGATTTCTGCGCTGTGTGTTGCGTTATCTATTTTTTACCTTTATATAATTCTTCCTCAAAATCGTTATTGTATAAGCTGAAATATCTTTCTTCCTCACAGAGTTGTTCTGCCCTTTGTTCCATCGGACTAAGATACGCCATTCTGTCATATCCACCCGGCGGTGCTTCATATTGATTGATATCACTCAGTGTTGCCCGAACATCGTATCTGTTCTCGTGCAGATTTATAGACGGCGCAGCATTGGAACGATTTTTTGAGCCCACAAACGAAATGGGAAAAAAATGAAAAAAGAACAAAAACAAGATTAGTGCCTGCGTTGTCTATACGTTTTGTGTAATCTGAAATGTGTCCCAGATTTGATCTGAGACTGCCAATGGGTTATAATGGGGTAATTTCAAAAGAAAGATATAAATAATAATTACAACAAATAAAGGAATTGAAAAAAAATATGATTTTTTTTTTTGTTTTGTTTGTAAATGTTACCTCTCCTCGTTCAACTATTCTTATTTGGTTTAAAATGCTTGGCTTGATTTTAAAACCATTTCTCATTCATTTCATTTTTTTTCTCTCATTCTTTGGTTTTCTCTCTATCTCTCTTTCTCGCAAAGATTGAGAGATATGCCATTTTTTCACTGTATCAGTAATTTTATTTGTGATTCTGGTCTTTCTATACATACCAATCCAGCTTGTTGATATCACTGTTGATTTGGGAATGAGATACTGTGGATGCTATTTAATGCGCGCTAGAAAGAAGATCTAATTTAAATGATTCACTAAATCACAACAACACCATTGAAATCAATTTAAACATCCATTGTCCAGTCGCAACCGCATTATTGTTCGGTTTACCAACGTCATAGATCATCACATTTTCCCTTATTTTCCCTTGTGGTCTTTCATAAGAGATAGGACATTGTTCTCGTTTGTTTACGTTTGTGACGATTCGTTGTTGCATTTGATGTGCAATTATATATCGATGAAAATGTGATTTAAGGTAATGTCTTTCGGTATTCGCTGCATCGCAAATCATATGCATCGCATTTGCGATTAAATTTAAAGTCAATTTTTGCCATGAACAGTTAAATTAAGAGATATTATTTATCAAATTGGATTAAAAATTATTAACCTGTCGATTTTGAGGGTGTTATCGCCCATCCATGGTATTAAATGTCTCCCTTGATCAATGTGTAGCGCTTTTTCATCGTCACGAAATATTTTACATGCATAACCGAAGATTAAAAGATCGTCGAACGTTTTCGTGCTCATGGTGTTTATTTTCTTTCTTTGCGGATCATCAATTTTTACACAATTTCTAGGTAGATGTTCATATCAGTTGTTTCTTTTTTTTATCAAAATTAGTTGGCCATCAAATTTTTTACTTCATAAAAGTCACTTTGCTTCTTTGCACACGCAATTTACACACCATCATATTATCATTGTATAAAAACAATTAAAGATAAAATTTGAACGACCAGTTTAAAAGAAAATAAACGTAGAAAATGTGGGAAATCATAAACTCTTTGTTCAGTCGTTGGCTATTCCATATCACTGTACGCCATAATGAATTAAGAAATGTCAAACGAAAAAGCTACGAATTTTATGGCGAAAAATTTGACGTTTACCCATTTGTCGGGCGAAAATATTTGAGGTTAAATATTCCACTATCAATACAGATTGAACACATTGTTTTGCATTCGATGAAATATTCTGACAGCTATTAAGCTAGAAAGGTTCAAAAGGTAAATTATTGTTTTTTTTATCACTATTTTTATTTTGAAGTCAGAGTGAGTGCATAAAATAAAATAGAAATCTAGAAAATAGAATGTTTTACGATCGGTGTTTATATCATTTCGCCAAAAACACATCAATCAATTTATTAGAGCACTTACAAGTGCATCGTATCAGTGTATGGCGAAAATATTCTCAATCTAATTCAAATCGACGTCGCGTTGTTGTTACTGGTGTTGGATTGATTTCACCGATTGGTTGTAGCGTCCAAGTAGCCTGGCAAAACCTATTGAATGGATATTGTGGAGTAAAAACACTGAAAGATCCAAAATATGATGCACTACCATGTAAAATAGCCGCAACTATAGACGAAAATGAAATAAAACTTCATGACCACTTCTCTAAGAGTGAACTACGGTCCATAGCCCCAGCGACATCATATGCATTGCTGGCAGGTAGGCCAAAGGCTAGACTAAATGCTACATAGAAATTGAATACTAATCGAATTTTATCTCGTGTGTTCTAATTGTAGCAAAGGAAGCATTACAGATGGCCAAATGGCAGCCAAATAATGATGAATCGAAAGATCGAACTGGCGTTGCAGTGGGAATGGGAATGGTCGATTTGGCCAGTATTTGCGAAACATATGAAGCATTACAGACCAATGGATACAATCGTGTTAGTCCACATTTTGTTCCGAAAATTCTGACGAACATGGCTGCTGGACAAATTAGCATAAAATATGGTTTTCGTGGACCAAATCATTGTGTTTCGACTGCATGTGCGACAGGCGCTCATGCAATTGGTGATTCATTGCGATTTATTCGTAATTCAGATGCAGATGTTATGGTCTGTGGAGGAGCTGAAGCGTGTGTAACACCATTATCGATAGCTGGTTTCTGCCGTTTAAGAGCCTTGGCTACAAACTACAATGATCGCCCATTGAACGCATCTAGACCATTTGACCGTGATCGGAGTGGCTTTGTAATGGGCGAAGGAGCCGGAATTTTAGTATTGGAAGAATTGGAGCATGCCAAGGGTAGAAATGCTACGATACTGGCTGAAATCCTTGGATATGGTCTGTCTGGCGATGCATCACATATTACGTCACCGAGTCCAGAAGGAAAAGGTGCATTTTTAGCAATGAAGAATGCATTGAACGATGCACACATTTCTGCAAACGATGTTAGTTTTTTGAATGCACATGCAACTAGCACACCAATTGGTGATACCATTGAAGCAAATGCTATTCGGCAACTATTTGGTGAACAAACCGAAAAGCTTCATGTTTCATCAACCAAAGGACATCATGGTCATTTGCTTGGTGCTGCTGGAAATCTTGAAGCCATTTTCACTATACTTGCGTGCAATCAAGCGAAAATTCCACCAACTCTAAACTTGGAAAATGTCCCAGAAAACATCAAATTCATTAATTTTGTTCGTAGTCAGCCAATAAATTGGAAATGCGATGAAAATACAAAACGAATAGCAATTAAAAATTCATTCGGTTTTGGCGGAACGAATGCATCTATTTGCATTTCGGAATATAAATCTTAATAAACAAAAATAGCACTCACTCAATTTGTTAATGTTTTAGAATAAAATATTTGCAATGAATTAATTCAACTGTTTTATTTCTATTTCGATAGGTGAGGCAAACAAGGTATCGTGAACATGGGTAAAATTAAGCGCGAGCGGCAAAAGTTCCACATCAGTGCCGATAACAAAGGCACTGCAAAAGCAGAAAAGAAAGAAACGTCGAAATCGAAACATTTGCCGCTTAAATTGGATGCAGTCGAAAATATTTTTGCTGGCATAACCATCAAGTTGGATAGCATTAATAAGTTTGAAGAAAAACCAGAACCGACAACTGAGTTGGTAAATTCAAAAGAAGAAGAAGCGGGAACCGTTGAACAAAACGATACAGAGGTAGCTGCGAAGCAATTATTACAAATTGAAAAGACAAAAACAGTACCCGAAAAGCATTTGACGAAAAAAGAAAAAATGGCATTGAAACATCAAAAGCTGATGGAAAAATTGGATGTAACTCAAAAGGCAAGGATGCAAAGTCAAAAGAACAAAAAACAAAAACGTAATGCAAATCCAGACACATTACTAGCATCGCAATCTGAGGTCCGTTCCCTATTGACACCAGCAGCCGTCAAACCACATACTGAAAAGATTCCGAAAAATATATTTTCAGTGCCATCGTTGAAAGATGACCTGCCGGGATTGAATTCAATTTTTGAACTGAAGAAAAATCATAATAGTAATAAAACTAGCGGATTGACATCGAAATCCAAAGCGATTTCAAAGACTTCAAACAAAAGTTTTGTCAAAAACTACAACTTTTTGAAGAAAGCAATGGCCAAGAAAAAAATAAAGAAATAAAATATATTTGTACTGTTCTCATTTTTTTTTCCAAATAGTTTTAATATATTTATTAAATCTTAAGTGAGAGCGAGATTAATAATTCTGATAATAACGCTTGCATAAAAGAAATATTTGAACATTCAGAAAAATCCCATACAATCTGTCATAAATTTCAGATTTCGCCGAAATGCGAATGTCAAACCAATCACACACACACACACATAAATGTCAATGAGGATGATATTCAACAGTGAATAAATACACTGAAAGAAAATTCACAAAACCACTAACACTCAAACAACAATATATACATGTTTTGCTGTTTCTCGAAAACTCTCACAAGAAGCATTATGAATCAGATGATTCTGTTTCACTTACACATATTTCTAATTTTCATTGGTTAATATGGCGGCACACTTTTAGTAGCAACATACTAAATGCGAAAATCAAATCAAACGATTCAACAAATTTGTTTTCCTTTTCAAAGTTATCCAAATTATTAACAAACGCATTAAATACGCAATATTTTTTTGTTTAAAACATCAGATTTATTACAATGGCAGCGAGTAAACGTCTACAAAAGGTAAGAATCATACGATATATTGAACACAATCAAAAAAATCCAATTCATGTGCAACAATTTGTTTCGTGTCATTTTACTGTATGGTTTTAATTTCATCTCAAAACCAAAATAAAATTAACAACATTTCCCATTTATTTATATATGTTGTGAATTTTGTATGCACTGCACAACAGGCTATTTATTTATTTGCGTCCATTTATTTGGCAATCATCCATATATAAATGCATCATATTAATATTACGTGTATAAATGTCAACAGGAGTTGGGTGATTTGAAATCATCAAACTTAAAGTCATTCCGGGACATTCAAGTGGATGAATCAAACATTCTGTCATGGACTGGTCTCATAATTCCGGTAGGTGAAAATCATTGAATTGTTTTAATTTGCGAATTGAAAAGTAAGTTTTTTTTGCGACATTCAAATGTCAAAAAAAAAATTATTGGTTCTGTTCACAATGAGTGTGTCATTGTGTGAGATATTTTCACATTATGATGAAATTCAAAGATCTTTGCAATATGAATAAATATATTTTATAATAATTGTTAAATTCAATTTGGACTTTGTTTAAAGGAAAACCCCCCATATGCAAAGGGTGCATTTCGTATCGAAATCAACTTTCCTCCTGAATACCCATTCAAACCGCCAAAAATTTGTTTCAAAACCAAAATCTATCATCCAAATATCGATGAAAAAGGTCAAGTGTGCTTGCCCATAATCTCAACGGAAAATTGGAAGCCTGCTACCAAAACAGATCAAGGTAAGTTTACTTTTATATCAAAGACTATGTGTCTATAGAGCTTATATATTTGTGCCTTATATTTGACAGTTATTCAAGCACTGATCGCATTGGTTAATGACCCAGAACCGGAACATCCACTGCGTGGTGACTTGGCCGAAGAATTCTTGAAGGACCACAAACGTTTTCTAAAGAATGCAGAAGAATATACTCGAAAACATGGCGAAAAACGACCCAGCGAATATTAAATCATTTTTTTTTTGTTTTAAACAAGAAAATTTACCACCTATCTCCCAAACAATAACAGCGAACAAATGCATAGACACCATTCTTAAGCATATGACGTGTCATCAGACTTACCATCTCCTATCTGGATTTACTCTCGATCCATGCTATTTTTGAAAACTTATTTGCTTCGACCAATAGAATTCAATTGCGGTTGCGCACATTACCAAACAAACAAAAGAAGAAAAAAAATCAATTCACTGAAATGTTTTTCGTTTATCGCTTGTCCTCTTGAAATACGTTATACTTTAAACAATGATGAGACGAAATGAATATTTATTACAGTTAAATTTCATTCAGTATATTGAAATTATTTTTAAGTAAGATTACGATGAAAATTAACACATTATCTCTGCCGAATAATAAAAAAATAATAATGTAAAATAATAACCAACGAAACAATATTTATGACTTTTTATTTCAATTAAAAGTGGGAATCAGAGATTATATTGAGATATTTTCTAGATATCTTCAGACGCTGAAATTGAGTGAAAACTGTTGAAATAATTTGTAAACGTATTCTTTACTTTTCTATTATGATTAAAATCAGTCTTATCTAGGTCTTATGACAACGTTTGAACAGAACACAAGTGTTTTCTTCTAATCTCTTTTTCCACTGCAGCGTTTGCATATTAACACAATTGGGTGTTAGGTTACAGTAACATGTGTGGGTTGTGTACCAAATCCTGTTGTTGGCTTACCAACACTCATTGTAACCAATGTGAGCAAACGATTACTACAAATGCGACGAACAATTGAACGAATGTGGCGTGAGTTGCGAGATATGGGCGATGTCATTGCTACAACTCTTCGAGATGGACCGAATGCAGGTCGTTTGGTGTCAAAGAAGCAACGCTTCTTCAAAACATGGCTACCAAATGTTGCAAACGTTAAAATCGAGGGAGCTGCCGGAGCACAACCAACGCTCACAACTGTATGGCATCGTGATATCGCAGCAGCGAAGCTGATCCTCCACAAAGGTATGCAATCAATTGAAATTGATACAAATTGTAAAGCAATTGTTATACAACATCATTCAATCAAATTATAATTCAGAAATTTGTTTATAACAATTATTTGTTAGTCCGCTAGGCTTGATTAAATTGTGGCCTTGCCGAAGTACGAGTTACCTCTTGGTATGAATTGTACTCGGTAAGTGGAGTTTATTGCATATTGATAATTATGAATGATCTCAATTTTTTTCATATTTATCTAATTTCATTGAATTTTATTGTTTTTTTCTCTTTTTTTCATTCCATTGTGACGTTACAATAATGATTTTGATTGCAATTAAAATATACATATTTAGAATTAAATGAATCGCTTATTCCTGAAAGGGTTTTAGCTTAACTATTAAAATCAATTGGAATGGAGTGAATAAATTATGAGCAAATATATAAATAGAGTTCACATAGAGATATCACTCAACCAATATTTACACGGAATTGAAAAAATTATCTACCAATTATTTTCGTCATAAAATTGATATAAGAAATTGTTTGTTTCAAATTTTGGTTTCGTCACTCGTTCACTCCATTGAAAGTGTTCATTAAATATATGCACTAATACATGCTATTCTGAACTATCGCTGTTAAAGTATTATGTGTACAAGAAAATGTATGAAAATTAATAAATGAAAGTATAGTTTTAATAATTGTAAAGGACATACGCAATTCTAAATTATCCAAAAAATGTTAGCTAAATTAACCCTCTAATGCATTAATTCCTTAAAAAAATAATCGAAATTCAAAAATTTGCTTAGTTTACTCAAAAAATGCTGTTGACAAAATTGGAGAACAATCGAATCCATTGTTTTAACTGCTATAAAATTGCTATAAACGAATAGAGAGATAATTTTTTTGTCAAATTTCTGTTTTCGTGTACATCTGTGTTTATAATTAACAACCGCTTTATTTTCACTTGTCAAATGACCAGCAAATGAAAGTCTGAACCCTGCTGAATATATTTTAATTCATAAATAGAATCATTTGTTTTTATTTATATGCTTTGGACAATCATTTATACACCCAGCCCAAAGGTACTAGAGGGTTAAAGCTTACATCAAGGTCTTGTCAATTGTTTTGTTAAACAATATATATATAACGAAGTCGATTTTTTTTTATATTTTTTTTTATACCTATTATTTGCAGAGTTTATTGCTTCTTCACCACTCGTATACGAACGGTAAGGCGGAGGCGATATGAACGATTTAGCCAATTTTCTCAATTCACGAACAACGTCATCAATTCTTGGAATGAGTTCTTCTAAATCGCCCTGCATTCTTTCAACGGTATTTGTGGCGTTAAAACTAATGGTTTTTTTAAAATCAGATTCATTTTCCTTCAAATAAAAAAAATATAGAAAATAGAAATCAGAAGTTTACCACGTCTACAGGGGGAAGAAAAATTTTTAAGCCTAGCATATAAAGATAAGTGTTTTCAAATCATTCTTGTGCTGTAATTGAGGTATAAACTTTCAACAGTATTTCCACAAAAAATGAGTTCATATCTCTCTTCATTTGTTAAGTTCAACATTTGACATTTGGTCATTTTGATATTTTTTTAAAAACTGAAAAAATCCAAAATCATGTTGAGATTAGGTATCTCACAAAAGATTGTATAGCATCAAACAATTTCAATCACTTCTTGCGTGTAATTTATGGTCACCCTCCTCCATCGTATACCATAGCCAAAGAATAAGAAAAATCTTCATAGTTGTGCAGAGACTTGATGAATGTTGACTCTCACACTTTTGTGACAATAGTGAAAACAGTTCAAGATGTGATGGTCAAAATCCAAGTGTAGTTCATGAAATATTCCAAATGCACAATAGTACGTTAGCTGCGATCCTCAGAATCACAGCGGACAGTGTCTTCAATATATCAAATGTTACTTAGAGAACGTTTGTTCGCGATCATTCGAAAAGCCTTTGATATTTTTTTGACAGATGATCACATTTCTCTTTATGATTGATTACTCAAGCTTCTGGAATGTATCGAATAAATCAATAGTAGTTGGTAATGAAGCCTGGTTCTAGTACTACAAATCAAAGACCAAAGCGAAGAGAATGTATTATTATACAGTGGTGGCAAGGCATCAGTAGAAAGTCGCCTCCAAACAGATGATTTCCAACATATGACTTCCGTTTCTGGGATACAAATGGTATATTAATGATTGGCTTGTCACCAAAAAATACTATGGTCTTGGGTCTGTACCACGCTCAATAGATGTATGGATTGCGTTATGTAGTAGAAGTGAAATATTGTTTTCTTCTGGCGAGGAAATTTGTCTCCGCATGACAGCTCGCAAGTGAATATTTGGACTAGCACTGTCACCACCTGAATCAAATTGATTCAAATTCACCATCTATTGAATTTGTTGGGGCCGGCCTCTAGCTAGTATTTCCACTTTTCAAATATGAAAAATGTCTCAACAGGAAAATGAGCTACTCGATTTTATAAAAATTTCCAAAGATTTTGAGGTGATGACCAATTGACTAACGTAGAAAACTCTCTATAAGAGATATCAACCAAATTTTTTGTGGGAATACTTTTGACAGTTCATACTTCAATTATAGTACAAGAATGATTTGAAAACACTTCTCTTTATATTCTAGGCTTAAAAAATTTCCTCCCCCTGTACGCAATCATATGAGATATGACCGAAACAAAATTTGAAATATCTTACATTTAGGGTTAGGGAAAGTACGTCACCTTCCACTGCTCCCAATAAAATGTAAATTCTACCATGAAGTACATATTTTAAGGAATACAATGTGCCGTTTGCATTCCAATTCGGTGGTAAGTAACAGCAACCTCTCTTCTCTTTATCGCCAGGTAATGGCTAAAAACAAAAACATTTTTTTTTGCATATTTCATGGATATATTTATCATAATTCGATTACAAATGATTTGCCAGTTAGAATGATAACATATTCATACCTCGCCTATTCCCACACACTGAAATTCAGCCCGCATTGTCAAATAAAAATGAGTTACTGCCACTAATATGTCTGTTTTGGTTCTTAAATTTTCTTCGATGCTATCATACAGAAATACCCATCCAGTCATCTCGTTCACTGACATCCTTTATTCTTTTTTTTTAACTTTATTCACACAATTTTCAATTGGTCGTTTGTTCTTTGAAATGCAGAAAAATTTCTGAACTCTAATTCACTTCTCTTTGACAGATGTTTTTTTTCGAACAAGCGTTTTGAATTTTTTACCCGATGCTATACAATGAAATGTCAAAATCACTGAAATGGCTCCAAATTGGAATTTGACAAATGTCGCATGTAGGAATATGTTTTTTGACATTCATTGTATATTTGACCAATTGACTAACGTAGAAAACTCTCTATAAGAGATATCAACCAAATTTTTTGTGGGAATACTGTTGACAGTTCATACTTCAATTATAGTACAAGAATGATTTGAAAACACTTCTCTTTATATTCTAGGCTTAAAAAATTTTCCTCCCCCTGTACGCAATCATATGAGATATGACCGAAACAAATTTTGAAATATCTTACATTTAGGGTTAGGGAAAGTACGTCACCTTCCACTGCTCCCAATAAAATGTAAAGTCTACCATGAAGTACATATTTTAAGGAATACAATGTGCCGTTTGCATTCCAATTCGGTGGTAAGAAACCGCTACCTTTCTTCTCTTTATCGCCAGGTAATGGCTAAAAAAAAAAAATTTTTTTTGCATATTTCATGGATATATTTATCATAATTCGATTACAAATGATTTGCCAGTTAGAATAATAACACATTCATACCTCGCCTATTCCCACACACTGAAAGTCAGCCCGCATTCTCAAATAAAAATGAGTTACTGCCACTAATATGTCTGTTTTGGTTCTTAAATTTTCTTCGATCCTATTATACAGAAATTCCCATCCAGTCATCTCGTTCACTGACATCCTTTATTCTTTTTTTTAACTTTATTCACACAATTTTCAATTGGTCGTTTGTTCTTTGAAATGCAGAAAAATTTCTGAACTCTAATTCACTTCTCTTTGACAGATGTTTTTTTTTTTTTTCGAACAAGCGTTTTGAATTTCTTACCCGATGCTATAAAATGATACACTGCCAGTTTTTGGCCGTAGAGCTTAATGTGAAACGTGGAACCGTACTACTAAGAAAAACAAACTACTCGACATTCATATTTTGAATTTTTTGCCACAATTTTTTTTAAAATAAATTACACCTTGAAAATTGATTTTACAAATATTTGGCTCATATTGCCTCAACGACTACCTATGGGCTCTCACTTCAAAAAGTTAGTAAATCCTATAAATTAGATAGATGGCTTTCTCAGAAGCTGCGCTGATGATCCATAAATGATGAAATCGTTCAATTCAATTACTGAAATGAGAACGTCCAGAACTACCTAATAAATGCATCACATGGATTTCGTTTTTCTCTAAGGTTTTTGTCAATGCCATAGTTAAATTGAAATTCTAAAACTCTTCACAAGTTTGATTGGCTAATAAGCTATATAGCGTTAGCAAGAGGACTTTGGGAGCTATCATCTGGCGAAATTTAATCAAAATCATAGAACTAGGTTGCTTGCAATGAATGCCATTCCAACATGAGGGAATTGTTTCACATGGTAAAATGTAATTTTTACCGCAATAAAATTTCCCTTGAAAGTTGAATTTGCAAAATATTTTCACTAATTACATAAAATTAAATATGGCGCTCTATATTGATACTTTAGATGTCTATTTTTGAAGGAAAAATATTGAAGAGAAAAATTGTTTTTGTCACAATATTAAAATGTACCAATAGCACGCTATTCATATCGAACTATCAATGGTATCATTGATATATCACTAGCGTCAATCTACGGCCACCTGGGAAACACATCCACAAGTTCGATTGGCTAATAAGCTATATACCGTTGGAAAGAGAGCTTCAAGAGCTATCGTCTGGCAAAGTTTCATCAAAACCATAGAACTAGGTTGCTTGCAATAAGATTCGGAAGCCGATTTTTCTCACAATTTTTCATATTTCGGCCAAACGGCCAGCGTAAAACGCCATCAAACCTGCCGGAAACTCCATAATTTATATACCATTCGAAAGGTAATTTTATAAGGAATCTAAAACAATTTGGTACCTCGGGTGTCTCCAACTTTTTTTCAACAAGTTTCATCTAGATCCAAAGTAATCAAATTAACACTGAAGTAAAACTCATTTATTCCATCTTTTATCCACCCAATAAAGTTGCGGAGAAAAATAATTCCACCCGAATCCATTCGTTATCCACTCAATAAATGGTGAGTGGAATCGAAATATTTTTCAAAGTGGAATCCAAAAAAGAGGGTCCATGAATGAAAAAATTAAATGGGGAGCACTTATGGGGAAAATAATACGTCTGGAGGGTTTTTCATGCCCTATCGAATGCCGAAAACCCGAACTCTCTATCTTTTCTGGTTTTCTCCAAAATCACTGAACAAACATATATATATATATATATATACATATATATATATATTTATCTTACTATTCCATAGCTTAATGTATAAAACTACGTTTCACATTAAGCAAAATGTCAAAATCAGGGATTGTTCCTCTGAGGAGGAGGAAAACACTTCTCTTTATATTCTAGGCTTAAAAAAATTTCCTCCCCCTGTACGCAATCATATGAGATATGACCGAAACAAAATTTGAAATATCTTACATTTAGGGTTAGGGAAAGTACGTCACCTTCCACTGCTCCCAATAAAATGTAAATTTTACCATGAAGTACATATTTTAAGGAATACAATGTGCCGTTTGCATTCCAATTCGGTGGTAAGAAACTGCGACCTTTCTTCTCTTTATCGCCAGGTAATGGCTAAAAACAAAAAAATTTTTTTGCATATTTCATAACAAATCATTTCATGGATATATTTACGAGTATCACTTGCGTTGTATATTGACGATGTATTTGAACGAGACTCGATTTAAGAAGCGCCATCTCTTTCACGCCAGGTTCTCATATATTTTTTCTTGCAAATAAAATTGCAAAATTGTATAAATTGAATAAGTTTTGCAATAATAATAACGAAAATAATTAATAGAATTTATAATAAATAAAAAAAATTGAAAAAAACACACAAATATTTTATATTATATGATATGTAGCTTTGACTTGTAGACCATGTAGAGATGGTTACGTGGAGAAAATATGTATTTGTCAAACATTGATATCTGTCGAATCATATAATATAAAATATTTGTGTGTTTTTTCAATTTTTTTATTTATTATAAATTCTATTAATTATTTTCGTTAATATTATTGCAAAACTTATTCAATTTATACAATTTTGCAAGAAAAAAATATATGAGAACCTGGCGTGAAAGAGATGGCGCTTCTTAAATCGAGTCGCGTTGAAAGCCGACTGTAAGTGATACTCGTATATTTATCATAATTCGATTACAAATGATTTGCCAGTTAGAATAATAACACATTCATACCTCGCCTTTTCCCACACACTGAAATTTAGCCCGTATTGTCAAATAAAAATGAGTTACTGCCACTAATATGTCTGTTTTGGTTCTTAAATTTTCTTCGATGCTATCATACAGCAAATCCCATCCGGTCATCTCGTTCACTGACATCCTTTATTCTTTTTTTTAAACTTTATTCACACAATTTTCAATTGGTCGTTTGTTCTTTGAAATGCAGAAAAATTTCTGAACTCTAATTCACTTCTCTTTGACAGATGTTTTTTTTTTCGAACAAGCGTTTTGAATTTCTTACCCGATGCTATAAAATGAAATGTCAAAATCACTGGAATGGCTCCAAATTGGAATTTGACAAATGTCGCATGTAGGAATATGTTTTACGACATTCATTGTATATTTTGGTTACAGCACGTGCACTCAATATTCTCGTGAAGATATCAATTGATTTACAGTTGCTGCTGAAAGTAGTTGACGAAGGTAAAACAATCAGAATATTTTTTCGTCAAAAGTACAAGTATTTATGTATTGTTTTTTTTTTTTTTTTTTGATTCTTTTTAGCATGGGTCTGACGAAACAATATTTAGCCTATCATTACGTTGGACAATGCAACGTAGTTGCAAGTGCAAATGTGAATGTATCATTTGTAACATACGACAAAGTGGATGGTCGTTATGTGGCCGTAGGTGCAGCGGAAAAGGTATTCGTATGGGATTTGCGTTTAGGTGAAAAAGTTCTCGAATTTGTTCGCGGAAAAGAAGAAGTGACTACCTTGAGTCCATCGCCCGACCGTTTACATTTGGCAGTAGGCTATGCAGACGGTGTTTGTCGTTTATTCAATTTACAATCTTTGATTGGCGATGATTCGAATCCACCACAATTCACACTTCACAGAAGCGGAATAAAAATTCTACGCTATGATGCGTCAGGTAACTAATTGAACTACTATTTTCTATTGTCAACATTTAGAAATAATTAGAAAATACTTTTGATTAGGACTGCGTTTGGTATCCGGCGGACAAGATACGGACTTGGTGATAATCGATATTGTGTCTGAAACTGGAAAATGTCGTTTAACTGGTCATTCGGGTGCTATCACAGACGCTTGCTTCTATGAAAAGAATACGGAAAGTAACATTCTCATTTCATCGTCGACCGATAAACAAGTTAAAATGTGGAACATTGCGACACAATGCTGTTTTCGTACAATTGTTGATTATACAACCGAAGTTTGGGGAATCGCTTTACTGCGTGGTGGTGACTTTTTGGTAACCGGTTGTGATGATTCCAACATAAGTGTCTACCGATTGATTCCAAACGATGAAGATAATGAAACAGGCGACTCTGCGGTTAGCGGAAATATTGCCGAAGATCAAATTCATTTACCGCTGCGGTGTAATCTAGTCGGTTCTATAAAACGGGCTGACACACGGGGGCGAATTTGTAATTTAGTTTCCGATCCGAACGGCCGTGTTCTGGTATTCCATGGTACGAAAAGTAAAATAATCGAATCGTTTTTATTTTATTCGAAAGAAGAAGCTGCACGCAGATGTAAGAAGCGATTGAAGAAGAATGCAAATGATGATGTCGATGTGAGCAATGTGTCATTGACCGATGAAATTAAACGATTGCCAGCCATAAACATAAAAGCCAAACTGAAATCAATCAATGTTTTAATTGGAGCCAGAGATAATTTGCGTGTGGTCGGAACATTTGCAAACAATTCAATCCGTGTGTTTGCAATGAATCTTAAAGAAAAGAAATCAGAACCAGAACTTTTGCGAACAATTCAAGGTCATGCATCAGAAGTGCGCACGGTTTGTTTTAGCTCTGATTCGCTTGCTGTTGCGTCAGCAGATGGAAATTCATTGAAACTTTGGAATCGCGAATCAATGCGATCGATACAAACTATTTCCGACACAGGCTATGCACTTTGTTGCTGCTTTGCTCCGGGCGATCGTCATGTGCTAATCGGTCGAATGGATGGTGTTTTACTTATTGCTGATGTTGTAAGCGGAGAAATTTTAGAAGAAATTCCAGCCCATCAAAAAGAATTGTGGTCAATGGCATTGTTAGCAAATGGTTCGGGTATTGTGACAGCCGGTGGAGATGCAACTGTTAAGTTCTGGTCATTTGAACTTATCGATTTAGTTCAACAGAAAAACGACAACGACGAAAAATTGGAATTGAATTCTACGAATCGAAAAGTCCTTTCGCTGTTGCACAAAAATACTCTTAAATTGGAGGAAACGGTACAATGTGTGGGTTTATCGAAAAATGGAAAATTTCTAGCGGTTGGTCTATTGGACTCAACCGTTAAACTATTTTTCATGGATACGTTAAAGTTCTACTTGGCTTTATATGGACACAAATTATCGGTATTGTCATTAGATATTTCAGACGATTCATCGCTAATTGTTACCGGTTCAGCAGATCGTAATGTGAAAATATGGGGAATGGACTTTGGTGATTGTCATAAATCTCTATTTGCTCACGACGATTCTGTGATGTGCGTTAAATTTATACCAAAAACACACATGTTTTGGTCTTGTGGCAAAGATGGAAAAGTGAAACAATGGGACGCAGACTCGTTTGTACAAATTCAATCAGTTTCACCACATTTGGGTCATGCATATTGTTTAGATGTAAGCAAAACTGGTCATTACGTTGTTAGTACTGGTTCCGATAAATGTATTCGATTGTACGAACGAAGTGATGAACCGATCGTCTTAGAAGATATGCAAGAAACGGAACGCGAAGAAATTGAACAACAAAAATTAGCCACAGGAAACGAAGAGCATGTCATGGCTGGCATGGTTGCACCATTAAATTTGCCATCACGTAAAACTGTTGCCGCCGAACAGGCTGTAGAATTGTTAATGGATGCTTTGGAAATATTATTAAATTTCAACGAAGCTGACAAGGGTGAACCGATTCCATTGCTCATGAGAGCACATAATGTCAGCACACCAGTGGATTTGATTATTGCAATACTTTCACGGATAAAATCTAGCGATTTAGAAGAAGCACTTCTATTGTTACCGTTTACCTCAGTTTGTGAACTGCTCAAGGCTCTACCTGAAATCATTGTAAAACGTACAGATCAAACAGAACTATTGTGCAAAGTGATTACATTTTTGTTTCGCGTACATCGCAAACCAATTATCGGGAATCAAACACTTTTACCGCACATACAACAGATGGTAACTGATTTAATTTTTTACGTTACAATTATTTTTCGATTATTTTAAATTAATTCGATTATTTTCTTTTGTGAATCTCCCCTTAGGTAACTGATTTAGAAGAAACAGTTAATGAACAGCGCGATATAATTGGGAAAAATTTATTCGCACTGAAAATGGTACAACACGACATTGAACAGGATGAACTTGAAAATGGAGCCGAACTATTTTACGATGCATTGAAAAAGAAGAAGAAACGCGACCAAAAAATGAGAAATCGTCAACTAAAAAAGAAAATTAGTATTCAAATGGTGTCCTAAGCTTATTAACTTAGAAACAAATAAGTAAAGAAAAAAAAAATAAATGAAAGGTTTTTGTTTCATATGTTCAGTAGATATCAGCCATTTTCATTCATTTCAAAATCAATACAAGTCAAAGTTACTAATATGAACAACACTGTATAATATAACTCCATTTCACTTCGCTCCGTTAGTTGGTGATAATCAGAAGAATCGCCTCTAGACACATACCTTCTAATGAAACTTTCCAATCTTAAAAAAATCTTGGCCTTCTAAAATTGAACCTTCTTAAGTTGAAGCCTATTCATATATAATGTATTAGATTTTTTCATGGGCTTTTCTTATTTTGATTTTTTACTTATCGACCACTGAAGATAATACTATTAAAAAGTCGGTGCATAACCAAAAATAAAAATGGATGATCCACTATGTTAGGTAACTTTGATGCATATTTGTGCTTTGGCAAGCCTAAAAATATAATATTATTTGAAAATGTTTGATTCTCAAAAATAAAATAAGAAACTCACCTCCACGACGAAAATCTTTTATGAAACTTCCTGTTGTGCTAATTTCGTCAATGCCAATGGACGATTTTTGATTCACTTTGTTCAAATGGAGTTTTGCATTAGGTTCAGAAACATCAATCAACTCTACTTTGTCACTAAATATTCCAGACATATTCAACTGTAAAAAAACAACAACAAAATGCTTTACCAAAACCGTGGCAAAATAGAAAAAATACCCACATTTTTCAAAATATCATTCATTTCAACATCAAATTCAATGTCAAATTTTGGAATAGTTATATTAACTTTGTCTTTGTGTAATTGACTAATAATTCGGCTAAGTTCGTAATCTTTCAATTTAGCTTCAACATAGAAATTTGTATGGGAGGTATTCCTAATTTTGATTGAAATTATTTCAAACTTTCAGAATGTTATTTTATTGTGTAAAAAATAGCCTGTACAAAGTTTCACGTCATTACGGCAGCTTAATATCATGGCTCCCATACACAAATTCACTTTTTTGTGATTTTTTCAAAGAAACTGTGTCAAATATTAATTGTATCTCAAAACTAACGCCGGATTTGGTTTTCTCGTGCCAAAAACCCCCCAGTACACATTTCAAACTTTAGTCTCTAGAGATAGATTTATCGGATTAACAAATTTTTGCATACCATACCCCATATGGGTACACCATCATGGTGTCACCATGAATACACCCATGAACTAATATCGCTGAAAAACAATACCAGCCTATTCCTCGCAACCCACAACCACCCTGTAAAATCAGATTTGGATTTGATTTTCTCTAAGAAGAGTTATCGTGCTAACAAATTACCTATTGATTTTTTGCGTACACCGTGTACAATTGTACAGTGTACCACATCCCCACATTAACATGGCCAAAAAACCGTTGCTCTGTGCTTCTCTATACCGAAAACGCATAGAACATGGCATAGAAAAACGATTATTAGCGATTTCAAAATTTTGGGGTGATTGCAATACTTTACAGCACACAGTGGGTGTGCGGAAAAGTAAAAGAAACAAGAAAAAATTCTTACATTTTCGATAATATGAAGAAAAAACAATTTAATATTTATTACATTTTTAAACAATAAATGCACTTCGGTATATCCTTTTTTTTTACCAACGAACCAAATGTTTGTATTCTTCTTGAATTGATAATCGTTTTATCGACTCATAACCAAGTATAATGCTAAAAGAGAATGCAGCTGATTGCAACAATCGTGCAGAAAGACCTTTGAAAAGTAACTTGAATCTTTTCTTCAAGGAATTCTCCTCTATCCACAACAAACGGAACGCCAAAGGAATTGAATCAAGGCGCTGGACCTGCAATATATAAGATATGTTACGATCATTTATTGGAATTTAATGCCATTTTCATTTGTATTTACCTGAATTCTAGCACGTATTATGTCCAGTGGATTCGTTATTCTGTTAATGGAATGAATAATAGATATTGACCAATTAAGAAATTATTGTGATAATAAATAATTCAACAAAAACTTACAAAGTACTACTGAATCCACCTAGGAGAGAATTTGATGAGAAAAATTGCAAAAATGTGAAATTAATCAACAAATAATAATGATTAAATTGATTAAGGTATTTTTGAATAATAATGCATAAAAAGAGATAAACAATTAATCAAATTCCATTCATCTTTAACAAACAATCAAAAGAATATAGATAGCAATGAAATTTTTAGAGTGACTCACCCATCGTTCCGGCAACACATTGAATAAATAAATGTGAAACATTAGGTGGTAAAATATTAATTAAATTATCCTGGTACAAGTGATAAAACGTCCACCATATCGCACTCGACGGTACATATGCCATCAGACTTGCCACATAGCCACGATAAAAGCCTCGAAAACCATCTTTCTGTAGGATTGCTTTTGCAATATCCAACGATATACGCATTCGGTTTTGATTTTGTTTATTTTCGATTCCCAGTGGATTGAGCTTGCCCATCCCAAGTACCATGGCATGTTGTGAAATAACCTACATACGTATATATATTATGTATAAATATGTGTGTTTTGATGTGAATATAATTACGTCAAATGGAACAATTAACGTCTGGCCAACTAACGAAGCACATCCGCCAGCGACTAATGATTTTGCTCTTTCACCAGTGTCATATTTGGAGAGTAAATGTCTCACACCTTCATACGTACCTATTGATAATCACACGTGAAGTAATATTGATAACAAACAATAATAATAATAATCTATACTTATATAAAAAACGCCTGAAAATATTTGCATTGACGAAATCCAAAATCCTTTGTACAAGCCTACAATACATGAATATAATATTAAAATTTGATATTACATTATTCATATAACTGTTGTATAACGAGAAACCTCTTGGTCCTTCTCTTTGGTAGATCTTGCATGCTGCATCAATAAGTCCTGTATAAACATCATTTCTAATTTGAACTTGCAACTGAGTTTTAATCAATGTCAAAGGATAAAGTGTGCAACGAACACTAAACGAACTCAACATTGAAAGCGGAAAGAATTTTCTCTTGTCGAGCATCTTCCATTCGATGATTTTTACAAAAGATGGTGTAAGGTTTTCCATTTAAACGTTAAAAATATAATATATAAATTAAAATATTATTTATTTGTTTTTGTGTTGACGTAAAATTTCATTTGATAGTGCAATATAGTCAAAGAAATGTCAAATTTTCTAATCATCGAAGTACATCTACTACTTCAAAAAAACTTTGACATATAGAACAATCAGATTTCAATTATCGTTGAAAAATATTATTGAATTAAATTTGAAAATAGCACAAAATTTAATGTTGATCGAAAAAGTTAATTTAATGGTCCTGATGTAATGTAGAATAACGGAAACATCCTACTTATAAACGTGAAATGATAGAAATGTTCTTTTCTAACATGGATTGTCAGTTTGTGTATAAAATAAATACCAAAAATGAATACAAATAATATTACAAAAACAAATTATTCGTTATAAAGTCTACGCTCAAAAATACAAAGTAGTTTGTTATTCAGAGACTTTAGAATTGTGAATTCTTTAGATTTCTGGACAAACCAAGTATAAATGATAGGAACAATTAACAAATTTCACGAAAAATGAAAATTATTGAAGCTTATTTGATATAATATCGATAAAAGTCAATTGTAAAAATATTTTATATCAATTAATACACAAAAAATTTAAAATTTCATGATAATTAAAGGTTATTTTGCTTCCCAAAAGTAATTTTTTTAAAAATTTCGCGAAAAATTGTCTTCAGTTTATGAATCTTTAGATTTTTGAGCGTCGACTGTATTGGGACTATTTTTTTAATTCTCTTTATTATTGATAAGTCTACATTATGTTTCTTCCCTAATTAAATGATGACCAGATAATACGAAAGTCCACGCTGCATAACAGATTTTTTTTTATTAACATGGCTGCTTAATTGATTAAAGTAGTTTATAAGCAATGAATTTGTAGATTGCACATTGATTTCTAAAAAAAATTCAAGAACAATTCAAAATAAATTAATTATACTGAAAATGGAATTGGTCTTGAACCACAAACGCAAATAATTCAAAACACTTTTTTCTTAAAATTTAATAGAATGAAAGATAGATTACTCTAATTACCTTGCTGTCTGCATTTTCAATATAGTTTTTCTATGAAAAATCTTATTCCCATTATAAATTCAAATAAAAGATCATAACTGAAGAATAAATACATATAGTTTTTATTGAGCCATTTAAATACGTATTTTTTTTTATTTGGACCTTGAAAAGAAAAAAAAGAGAGAGACGGAAAAAATGATAATACTATGATATTTTTTTTTTGGTAACTAAATGATAATGGCTTCATTTCATTTCTTCTATGTAAATTTGGTATAGTTGATTGCCAAAAATGTGAAAGAAAAAAAGAAATAAATTATAAAGGGGAAAATGGTACAGATTTCATCTAAATAAAATATTGTCACTGCTTCGGTAACACAATGTAGTGTATGTTGATTTCAGAATTTGACACACTTTACAACCGTGAACAAATTTCATTTGTATATTCAGAGCATTTGGCCTTGCCACCAAGATCACCAGTCAAGAATTTGCCCTCCTTGATTACGGCAAAACAAGCAGCTTCGATTTTATCGGCATGCGTATTTAACTTCATGTGTCGTAACATCATCACAGCCGATAACAAAAGAGCCGTTGGGTTAGCCAAATCTTTTCCAGCTATATCGGGAGCGGTTCCATGGACCTATATAATTAATTCAAAATTAATGTTTTAGTTTTTTTTTTTAATTCTTGTACATTGAGAATGTGTTAGGGAAATACTCAATATCGCCCATCGTTTCTTATGACATGTACTTACAGATTCGAACAATGCACCATTTAATCCCATATTTCCTGAAGGAGTCAAGCCAAGACCACCAACCAATCCCGCGCACATATCGGAAAGAATATCTCCGTACAAATTTGGCATGACCTAGATTAATAAACAAAACCAACAAGTTAATGTCAATGTGCATGATTATATTATGATTACATTGTTTCCATAGAAACTTTTACAAACAATTTATTTATAAATATATCGATTCACTCGCATAAGAATATGAAGAGTATCTCTTTGTATTTCGAAGTAGAACCAATTTTTTCAATATGTCTTCTCACAACGATTTTAAGAAAACTTCAAATTCTGCTTATTTGTATGGAAGGTAAATATATGAATTTCAAAAAAAAAAAAAAAACAATTTTTATTCTCTAATATCTTGTTTTTTTTTTTGCTGGAGAATCGTTCCGCATCTTGTGAATGAACGAGTAAAAATAACGTACTGTACGGATATGGATAAATCGGTATTAATTAGTAACTTTGAAAAGAGAAATTGGCAATCGGTGAGTGCCGAAGATGATTGGAATTTTTATTGGGCCAGTACAACAACATGTCGGAATATATTTAGCGTTGAGAGCGGTTATCGTATGCAAGATAATCAGTGAGCTAAAAATTTGTTCTTTCGTAATTTCTTTTTCATTTATAACCGTTCTTACATGTATCTCAATTTCAGAATTATAAATCACTTCCCAAACCATTATGAATTATCACGAAAAGATCTTTTAGTGAAAAATATCAAAAGATATCGAAAGGATTTGGAGAGAGACAGCAGTGCGTTGGCAGAAAAAATTGACACTGGAACGACCGGATTGAAATATCTTTATTTAGATTTCATACCAACAACTTTTGTCCTTCCTGCTGGTTGGTAATCAATTGTATATCAGTGTACATCATCGGTTATATTCAATTGTTTTACATTGTTTCAGATTACAATATGTTTGTTGAAGAGTATCGAAAAAATCCACAAACTACATGGATTATGAAGCCATGTGGCAAGTCACAAGGAGCTGGCATTTTTTTGATCAACAAATTATCAAAATTGAAGAAATGGTCACGAGAAGCGCGTAGCAATGCATTTAATCCACAAATAACTTCGGGTAAAGAGAGCTACGTCATTTCCAGATACATCGATAATCCACTATTAATCGGTGGCAAAAAATTTGATTTGCGATTGTATGTGCTTGTAACATCATTTCGTCCACTAAAAGCCTACCTATTCAAATTGGGTTTCTGTCGATTTTGCACAGTGAAATATGATACAAGTGTGACGGAACTCGATAACATGTACGTTCATTTGACCAATGTCAGTGTACAAAAGCATGGAGTAAGTGCAAAAAAATCACGTATAACTTATAATTTCTATTCCAAAAACTGCAAAGCCTACTAAATAAATGGAAATTATTTGCAGGGAGAGTATAATACATTGCATGGCGGAAAGTGGAGTGTTCAAAATTTAAAATTATTTCTCGAAGGCACGCGAGGTAAAGAAGTCACCGATAAATTATTCGGAAATATTTCATGGTTGATTGTTCACTCGTTGCGTGCAGTCGCTCCAGTTATGGTCGCAGATCGTCATTGTTTTGAGTGTTATGGATACGACATAATTATTGATAATACATTAAAGCCTTGGCTTGTAGAAGTGAACGCATCACGTATGTATTGTACTCTGTCCAAGTTATTTTCTTTAAATTTAACTTTTGTGTTTTTTTACAGCATCTTTAACATCGACCACAGTAAATGATCGAATTCTTAAATACAAACTCATTGACAATATTCTATCAATTGTGTTGCCCAAAAGTGGAGTACCGGATGTTCGTTGGAACAAGGTACCCGAAGCAGATTCGTTAGGAAATTTCGAACTACTTTTGGATGAAGAACTGACGTCGCATGACGAAAATGGTCAGAACCAACAACGTGAAAGAAGTATAAAACTCTCGTCTAGTAGCAATCGTTGGAAGTAATAATAATTTCGGCAAATTTAACATTCTAATGTAGTTTAATATCGATGAATAAAAGTCAAAAAAATATCTTACCAATACGTCGTATTGAGATGGATCTTGTACCATATTTAAACAAACTGTGTCCAAATATTTTTCTTCAAATTTAACTTCTGGATATTTGGCGGCAACTCGACGACAACAGCGCAAGAAAAGCCCGTCTGACATACGCATTATATTTGCTTTGTGTACGGCAGTTACTTTCGAACGATTATTGTCTTTGGCATACTGGAAGGCATAATCAGCGACTCGCATCGAAGCATCTTCCGTGATTAGTTTGATACTTTGAACGACCCCATCGACAATTTCGTGCTCGATTCCAGAATATTCACCTTCGGTGTTTTCTCGAATAGTTACAACATCAACATCATCATAAAGGGTTTTGTAGCCTTCTAATGAGCGACAAGGCCGAACATTTGCATATAAATTGAATTCTTTACGCAATTGCAAATTTAATGATCGGTGACCCTTGCCAATTGGTGTCATCAGTGGGCCCTTTAAACCAACTTTATTTTGATTTACTGAATCAACTGCTGCTTGAGGGATGCCAAATTTACCATCAGGATGCTAATGAAAAGGAACACAATTTCTTTTTATTACTATCGATTGATTATCACTAATTACAGTCATTTAATAATCTCACTCATTAAACAACTATCCTTTTCCTCTCAAAATTAAATCAGTATCAAATTGTCTCATTGAAATTGCTCAACTTACACGGACAGGTGTTACATCGACAGTTTCCCATTCGATTGGAACATTAGCGGCTTGAAAAATTTGTTGGACTGCTGCTGAAATTTCCGGTCCGATTCCATCGCCTGGAATTAATGTAACTTTCTTCACTTCCGAAGAAAAGTTTCGTGACGAGGTCGATGCAACAATTGATGCACTTTTTGGTGCAGCATTTGTCTATTTGAAAACAGAAAAAGTAAAATAATTTCACGTTTCACTAATAAAACATTTTTTGTTATCTTTTTTTTGTATAAAATTGCAGAAATTGTGTCATTTCAATGAGGTTATGTCAGCCTATATTCTCCTTGATAAACCCTTTAATGTGTTTCGTAACCTTGAACACAATTTTAGCATAGTTTTATCTAATAAGTCAAATGCAACTATTTATTTTCCTTATTGTGTCGTGTAAAAAAATTCAACTTCAATTAAAAATGTTATAAGATAAATTTGATCGAAATGAAAATCAGCAGTTACGTAATTGCGTAGTGTATCCTACGAGATCATATGAATGGAACGATAAATTTTTTACGTACACTCGCGCAATATTTCAACACAATGTGACTATTTATTTTTTTCTTATTAAATAAACTTTCACCATAATTTTACGTCAGAATAAAATATTTCCAATAGAATACAAATTAAAATGAGTCTTACAGGCTTATTAAATAAATTTCTTACAATATTACGAATCAATCGGAAAGCCATCGTGATGGTAAATTATACAGTGTTAATGCTGCTATGATTCTACTTGATATAAGTCAATTCCACACTTTACCGTTCGATTGCAAGTTTAGGATATATGACATTTGGTTATTCAATCACACTTGTTTATGCCAAGTATTCAATCTGATTAGTCGAAAATTAGTCAATGTTATTCAAATATTGATAAACTTGAAAAAGATTGCAATACATAATAAACGCAATAATCAATTTAGTCTTTTTTTTTAAATATTATTTTTCCAATATTTTTCCCGGTATCTTGGAATATTCAAAAATGTATCGGGCAATACGGTTGAATTTGACAGAGAAATTGACATTCGTTTCGCCATTTTTACCGCAAATGTCACTTTGCCGAAAAATGGCTCCGATTGGCGTGTATTGCAAACGATTGTAAGAGAAAATTGATTCAGGAAAGCGACATGTCTGTTTAATTTGCAAAAACAAATTTTATTTCGTATAAATTCGATTCTGAGAGATCTAGAATTGCATCTTTGTCAGGTTATAGTACTACTCTGTGTGGTAGTTCCACTACCTTTTACAGAATTATCGAGAGACGAAAAAAACGCACCATGTCTACGAAGGTGGTACAGGTTACAAATATAGCACCGCAAGCGACAAAAGATCAAATGCAAAATCTTTTTGGTTGCATCGGTAAAATTGACGAAATTCGATTATATCCAACGGTACGGGATGTGACTTGTCCGGTGGTTTCCCGTGTTTGTTACGTGAAATTTTTTGAAAGCAGCTGTGTAGCTGTTGCCCAGCATTTGACCAATACGGTTTTTATTGACCGAGCTTTGATTGTCTGTCCAGTTGGAAATGGCACCATTCCCGATGAGTTCAAAGCGTTGGAAATTATCAACAATGGATCTTCGGTTCCCGGCTTACCAGCAAATGATTCACAATTGCCACCCGATGTTGTGAATCGCGTTGAAGGAATTCACCCATTTCAGGTATGCATTCAGTATTAACTTTATCAGAGCAATCAATTTTATCAAATATTTATATTTGAATATGTTCCATTTTCAGGTGATCAAAACGGCGGATCCGAAGCTCATAGAATTTAATCTACCCGAATATCCACCGCTACCAATTACTTTTGATGCACGTAAAATTGAAGAAATTCGTCGCACCATCATTCTGATTGACATTCCGGCTGACTGGGAACTACAAGAAATTATCAAACATTTTGGAGAGTATGCGGGTGAAGTGAAATATGGACGCTTTGCTGAAAAGAGCCGACAAAAACATGTCATGATTGAATTTTGCGAACAAAGGAGTGTTGCAAAAGCACTTAAGTTACACGGCTCAGAATTTTTGGGAAAACGTTTAAATATATATCATTCAATGCAATCAATCATTAAACCGGAAGCAAAGAGCAATGAAGCCGCTCAGCGTGAAATCGAAGAAGCAATGTCGATTGTAAAAGAGACCCAAAATATGATATCGGCCGCATTGGATCCGGTTATTGGAATACTATCATCAAAAGAAAAGTCAGTTACTCATCACAGAACTCGCACCAGATCCAGGTCACGTTCTCACAGTCATTCTCGCCGCTCAAAATCACGCAAAAGAAGCAAGCGCAGCAGATCTAGATCGAAGCGTTCCGCTTCTCGCTCACGGTGAATATTTATTTACAATGCCACTAAAATTGATTTTTTTTTTTAACTTCATTAATTGTTATAATAATTGGTGTTTTAGTTCGAAACGCAGCCGCTCACGCAGCCATTCACGAAGGAAACGTTCGCGATCTCGGTATGTAAATATACAAATTGTCTAGGGGGTAGACACAAACTAGAAAACTAAAAAAAAAGAAAGATTAGGGTTATTTAGGTCCTGTCAAATGTACGTAAAAAAATAGGAAAAATTTGTAATATTAGAGCCCGTGTCTCCCCCTAGTAAATTATCTTATTAAAATTGAAAAGTAACATGTTTTTCATTTAAAATGCAGCTCAAAACGACCAAGATCCCGTGAACGTGAAAGTAGACGCAAGCGGTCAAGATCCAGACGTCGAAGCCGCTCACCTTCGGTAAGATTTAAAAATAGCTCTTGGTTTTTTTCTATATATAAAAGTATTTGAATCTTCATTCACCATTGGCTGTTATTCACAGCACATCATAAATAGTCATATTTCAATAAAAAAAACCTTGATGGCTCTCATAAAAATGGACCAAATTAAATACAAATTGAGCAAAGAGCACACTTCCGGCTCTTCGTATTAGCATATTCCCAAAGCTAAAGTGAAAGTTGAAATTTGTTAAGAAATATATTTTTTACCTCTTAGAGAACATGTACTGGTTAAATTCAACAATATTGTCTAAACAAGTGGTTCTTACATTATATGTGTCACACTCAGATAAATTAAACAGAGCAAACTGAAAGGTAAACAGTGAGCAATGCCATTTTACCCTGGTTGAAAAATGAAACCGGAAGAATTCATCGAAGCGACAAACCTTTTTGAAGATACATCTTTACAGAGACTGTGGCTGCAGTAAAATTATAATTTGGAAATAGTATGTGCGCATTCAAATACATGAATTCGACCATTTAAAGTAATAATTTTGAAAAATCAATGTTATTGGAACGAAGCTAAGATCGCAGCCAGTAATCGTAGAAGATGCCTTATCGTAGACACAATGCTTCACAAGGAGTTAAAGGGAAAAAATCTTATTGGATTTCACGCCAACTATTCAACTATTCAACTATTCAACTATTTACCTTTCAGTTTACTCTGTTAAATTTCTATGAGCAAGCTACTACCAGAAAAATTATTTAAATTCATACCTTGATTTTTATTGGCTTGAATAAATGTATGAAAATGTTGATTGTTCATAAAAAAATTATTAGAAAAATCTACCGCATTCAAGACAATTATAAATTCAAAACAAATTAGTGATGCATTTACAAACAACTCCAAGCCCAATAAGATTAACTCAATTCGCATTTGGTTCAATTCTTTTTATTGCATCGACTATTCAATATTTGTGTATTAGAAGAATTTTCATTTAATTCCAAGCATTTGAATGTTTCTTTAAATCTTCTCATTTTATATTTGTCATAACAGAGAGATAGACGTAGATCCAGGTCACGTTCTTACGATCGTCGCGATAGACGGGAGAGAGATAGAAGAAGACACTCACGCTCTCCGCAAATCAGTAAGTCACGAAAATCAACACGCAAGGAAGAAAAGCGTCGCCAAAAGTCAAGAAGCCGTTCAAAAAGTCGCGAGAAAGAAAGATCATCGCGTCATGGGAATTCGTCTCGACATGATCGTCGGGAAGAACGCGAAGAAAGACCAAAGGAACGTCGACGTGAAAAAGATCGAAGTCGCAGTAGATCCAAGGAGTCATCACGAAAATTGAAACGTGTTTCTGAAGAGAAACCAAGTCAACGTGATTACGATGCTGAGGAACGAATTGGAACAGAGGACTCGTCAAAAAGAGAATCATCAGACGATGCATCCGAAAAGGATATGGACATTGCAAACTCTCCATAGAAAACAGAATGAAATTATCTGAAAATAATATTTTAATCTCTCCGGAACAATTTAAACTCATACCAGAGTCTTCTCTTACATTTAACGTTCATTCAAGTATTTTAATAAGAAACATTATTTAAATCAGCATAATTTCTTTCTTTTCTCATACACTAAATTTGGCTTGAAGAGTTTATCTAGCATTACTATCTTAATTTGAATAAATGTTTCTTTCTGTAAAAGATTATGTATTTGGTCAATTTTGTATTTCGGCATATTTTGAAAAAGGGAATTAAATATTAAAAATAAAATTCAAAATGGAAAAAGAGAAGAGATTGTACATTAACTCTGCTCAAGTGCAATATTTACATATGCATTAGTATGGGTGAGTGTATTGTTTCGTGTGCATGAAGTGAAAGAACAGTGTAGATTGCTCTGGCAACATTTTTCGACGTAATAAAAATGAAACGTTTTGGACTGGCTACGACACACAGCATATATACAGTGAGTGCACACAGTTGAACGCAAAATCCCTTATTATTGAGAATGTGATGCCCACAGTACACAGTACACATTGTTTTCGTTGTATCTCTTTTGCACTTAACATTTACACAAGTGTGAGTGAAACGCAGAGCCCATATGTTTTTCCAATATACTGGTTTGTTTTGGTCTCATTCTTTGTTAATGTGCTACGCAAACTCTTATGTTTTCACTTACACTTGCAACCGAATTTTTTTTTTGGTGGGGCACACACAACTGCGATTGATTTTATTGACGTTGCATATAAAATGAAAATGTTTTGAGTACTTGTATATTATTTGGAGGAATGAATGTTTTCTCATTTTAGCATGTCAGCCGATATTCAACTCACACACAAAGTTACATATACATACACACAAGCCATGTATGCATGTTTTATGTAACCAAATATTAACATAAGCAGTAGGTAGCAGCTCTGCAACGTCACATTTACATTGATACAGATTACACATACAACGTCACATCGTACAAATACATAAAACGAAAATTGTTCCGTGGAATAAAGATTGAGTGATATTCTATCTTTGTCTAACTCCAATTGCCTTGCACACATATATTTGTTGCAATCGCGATAGTGAATTTATTTTTATGCTGCGTAGTTTTCATTTCCTTCATTCTCATCGAAAAGTTAAGTCGTGTGATTAGATTTTCTCTACAAATATAATTTGGAGCAACATAACAAAGGCAGATAAATTCTTTGTTATTATTGTTGTTGAATACACTCAAATATTTATTCCATAATTTGTATCGAGAGATTCATACTTTAACTGAGAAATTAAAAATCTTACAGAAGTATTTGATTTGTATAAAATTACAAAAAATAAAATAAAAATTCAATTTTCGGAAGAGTAAATATAGAAAAGAGCAATTTAGAAGACATTTTCCATATATTAATGAAGCGTAATTGATTTTGCTGGCGATTAAAATCATTTATATAAATGTGATTAGTGAAAAGAGAGTTTATTTTGAAGAGCAAGAGGGCAAATTGTTATAAAGATTAAATAAACGCATTCAGTCAACGTGAACATCAACAAACTGAATTGATAGAGTGAACGGTCTAATTGATTTAATAATAATCAGCTTAAACAGTTCACGCAATTTTTTTTTTGTCGTCTGACCCTTATACGCTTCTATGTGGCATATGTGATTGGCTTAGAAAGTGTTGACTTAATTTAAAAACAAAGACGATTCAACTGCATTCCAGAGCCTGTTTCTTTTTTGTCTATCGACACCGTTAACGAATTCGAAATCTTTCGCCATATCATACTATTATCATCATTTTGCCAACATGGCGGACAGTATAGTTGAACCGAGTAGCTCTGCATCGGTGTCATCTATATCGCCGTTATTGCAAAATCAACAGCAGGCCGTCAATCTGAATGTGCTTTCCAATTCAAATATCATTCCGATAATATCGGCCGATATTCAAGTGGACACGGCTTCTTCGCAATCAAATCCGAGACCGCCTCCAATCAATCAATCGGCCACCAATAATAATAATCTGAACAATGATTCAGCTGGAAATGATGAGCCAGAAGCCAAACGAAAAAAAACTGAATCAACGCCATTACCAAGTACATCACAAACAAGTGAAAAGCTTGAATCAAGATTGGGTGGGATTCTTTGCTGTGCTGTTTGTTTGGATTTACCTAAAACGGCAATGTATCAGGTACGTGTAGAACGCAATGTTCGTACGCCTTTTCATCATTGTATGAGTTACGAATTGCCAATTCCATAAGAAATGGCTATTTCGTTTTATTTCACTTGATTTGATATGAAATTTCCAGTAGTTATTTGAACATTTTTCTGAAACCTTGAACGAACCATGGAAATGAGAATATATTTTTTTTTGGCAAATAACAAACAAAATGAGCTTGACTTTAAACAAAATAAAAAAAAAGAGAAAGAAATAAGTGACGTCGACAACATTTTAAATGACGGATACCACGACATCAGCCTTACAAAACTCACAAAATCATTCTACATGTTATGCGAAAACGATTGAGGAAAAATCTATTGACTTTTAAATCAATTGTCCAATTCATCCACCTCATGCGACTGCCATATGAATTTGTTTGAAAATAACATTCAAAATCCAAATAATATCAATATAAAACCTTTCTTATCGCTTTTTTATGTGGCATTTCCATAAAATTATCGAATTCTCATTGAACGATATGCAGTTTTTTCTACTTTCAAATACTCTATAGACGTCAGTAGTTCGACCCAACGCACTAACTCATACATTAAAAAAGCTAAATTTAGTTCCATTTAAAATAAATTTCGTAACAATGTAAGAGGGAGACGATGAGACATCAAAATGCTTATTTTCATAATAAATAAAAAAAGGGCACTAGATTGGGACATGAAAGAATCGTGCACATTGCATTTCATAGATGATTTTAAGAAGAATTTTTTATCATAGTTTTCGATTACGACATTCCAATTGTTCGTTTTTTGTTTGTATTAGTTTTGTTGTTGTTTTTTTCTTCTCTCCAATGCCACGAACAGAGCCTCAAAAAACTTTCAAATAATGTGGCCTAGGAGTTTCAGCTACTATTAATGTTTCGTCTTTCGTAAATGTATGGCACATAGGCTAAATTCCTATTTCACCATACTTTTTCATTCACTCGTTGGGCCTTTGTTCGCTTTGTTGCACATCATTTTTATTGGTAATGTTTTGTCGTTGCTGAAACAGCAATAGCAGTAGCAGCGCAGTCGTCACACAAACACATTCATACACATCAATGTCAATGTGTGCGTGCATATTTTAATCAAAACAGAGTTCGTCTCTCTATTCACTGTATTGCGTTTTTCAATTTTGTTTTGGTCGATAATTTTTTCTTCACTCTGTATTTGTGCTCTCACAAACACTTTTTCGAAAATATATGGGAGGGAAGTGTGCGCACAACAACGAAAAGTTCACAACACAAATGTTTACTGCTCTCAAGTACAGTTAGATTTATACGAAAGAAAAAGACATTTTTGAAATATGCTAAAATAGAAATGAACAAATTATACTAAAATAAAACTTATATGACATAAAACTAATCTGAACTGTATTTGCCTTTTCGTCAGTCTTCCGCCATATCATCGTCTTTATTTAGAGAATTATTTTCAAAATTTTATATATCGTTGAGTTAGATTGAAATTGAAGCATTTATAACATTACTATTCAAGTAACATAGTGAGTTACTTTCATGAATAGAGTTATGTAATAAATAAACTTGACTGTTATAAACCTAAAGTAAGGCAAAAATCTGAGTCCGTGAAATTTATATCGAATTGAAGCACCATATTCGAATGGAAATATTTAAATAAACAATGAAAGACCGTATTTTTTATATGAATTTTCTAAATAATAGAAACATTATGGGAAGTTAGCATAACCCATATTTGTAAAACAATCGAGATTACGTCATCACCATCACAATCCCATGTTTTGGATCTTTACTACGACTTGATGTTTACGTTTCTTCACACTTTTATTTATCTACATGTTTTCTCGGTCGTCGAATTGAAAAAAGATATCAATCTTTTGAACTAACAAATGAGGAGATATAAAGTTGAAGACATATTTCACTTGTTTTCTAGTCAAAGATTCTACTTAACTTATAAGAGATGACGGACGACATCTTTGAAAAAGTTGTCATAGTTTATAAATGCAATTCCATACCACAAGAATCTGCAAAAAAAGGCGAAAATCGACGAATTTACATTACTAGCACATTTTCCAAAGCCAATGATAATGAAAGTCGTACTTCTTCATGTTTACTGAATTTGAATTGAAAACTTAAGGCCACGTGCCAAGGTAACAATTCAATTCAATGGTTTGATACGGGAATGTTTAAATTGTTTCAAGTGTATTTTCCTATGTGTTTCCTTGTAAGTAACATCTTTGTCGAAAAATCAGTAAAAAAAACATCTCAAGGATTCCCAATGCCAATGCCAATGAAATGTTTAAATTGTACACAACGCTAGAAATACATATCGTGTAGAAACGAAATGAAATTATGAAATATAAAAAATATATGCATAATGACAGCAGGTTCATAATTTGACTAAATTTCAAATAATACACAACTCGATCGGAGAAAAGCTAGTATCTATTAGTAGTCATCAGCTAGCAATAGAAAAATAAAAATAGAAATGAAAATATTTGTCGTTTGTTTGCGTACTAACGCTCACATTTGGCTCAATTTGACTGTCCTTCAGATGCACTTCCCTTGTGCATCAATTGTAACAGGGAAATTCGATATCACATATATTATAACTAAATAGAAATCATCCATGCATTTATTGCAATTGTTTTCACAATTGTTCAAATCTAGAGTTTTCGATGAAATACCATTTCAAATTCGTATGTTTTTTATTTGAATTGAAACACGAATTCAAATTAAACATTTTCTCAAACAATATACAAAGACATGAATACAAAACAAATTGTTTCAAAAAATGGAAATCTCAGCTGTTTTTGACATGGCATACAGCTCCAATACATCTGCTTCGTGTGTACACACTTAACGAGAAATATAAACGAATGTTTATAGAAATGAGGCGATACCACTCCTATAGCTGTAGAGTTTGTAATATGTGTAATGTGTGATGTTTAATGTGTATAAAATCTATGAAACGAAATGCGTAAAAATACACCAGCTGAGTTTAGTGACCTGCGCAATAAGTGGTACTGCGAATGTATTTTCTCTTGCACTCTTGGTAACGATGGCATTCTTAAATGCAAGTACCGGAGCACCATTTCAAGCCTTCGAGCAGTGAAAAAAAGAATTCCAACTAAGATTTTTTCTATGGTTTCATCAAGACTTGTTCTATTGCATATGAATGAAGTAGATGGCGAAAAGAACTGAATCAACCATTTTGTTTTTATTTTCCCCATCGATTCATCGCTTTTTTTTTGAAAAAATTGGTGTTATAAATTATATTGGCAAAATTCCGACATTAAAATCAGATGTTTCTTTTTTTGGGCCCTAAAATGATTATGTCCAATGATGATCAAATCTTTATTATTTTATAATGGTCGACTCTATTATTGATGAACAACATCTTCCTACAGTCGAAGTGATTGGGCGACCATGTGTTCGCGAAATGTTGAGAAACTAGCTGCTGATTTGTCTATCCCGCTCTTTTCAACCATATACAAGTTATTGTGCGATAAATATCAATAATTTTCTTTCACAATTGCACACAATCATTTATCGAGAGTCGTTTGAATGGCAAAGAAATAAGTTTCACATGCAGTGTTCACTTTTTATGGAACACGTTTCCGTTTATGTATACATTCAGTGAGCGTTACAACTAAAAACCTGTTGTGTAAATGCACTATCATCCAAGTATGAGCGCGAATATCTATCGTGTAAATAATTGTTACTTGCTACGTTTTACAATGGCCAACAATTTGAAGTAAATAGCTGAAAACAAGATTTATAAAATGGACATTGATGTATGCAAACAGTTACGGTCAACATATGTGAACCATAACAAATAATCACGGCTTTTGGTTCAAAATTTTATGATAAGCGTGTATACATTGGACTTTTGGTGATTTCCGATTATCAATTGAATATACAGACAAATAAATTCCATCTACTCTTTGTATACATATTAAATATATATATTTGGAATATAATTGATAATAAAATTGTGAAAGGTATAAATATGAATGGAAAAATTCAACACAATCGAAAGTTAGCCCGTGATGCTGGGCTTTAATTACAATTCGAACGTAAAAATAACAATGAACCACCTGAACATGGTGAACGTGCCTTGAATTTGAATTTTGTCGACAAATTTAAACATTTTTTTTTTTTTTTTTTTGCATTTAAACAAATATGTCAAAGTTGCATGTGGCTTCGTATAAATATGTTTGGGCGAGCAAAGAAGCATTTTCAATGCTTCATTATCTGCAACATGTTTTTTTATATTAGTTTTTCAATATCTTTTTCATGGGAACAATAAATATTTCAAACTGTTGCCCGTTTCAATTCAACAATTGGTTTAATCTTCTTTTTGTTTGAAAGAGACTAAGGACTACCTTTTCCTATCTTGCTTTTGCTCTTTCAAAGCGTAATTTTATCTTAATTATTTTATAGTATTTCTTATCTTGCTATAAATAGAAATATATTAATTATTCGAAGCACTCTGATCAATTTCGTTTAAATTAAGCTCAAAAATGTTATCAACTCCGTAGTTTAGATAGAAACAAAAACTTTATGATAAATATTTACACATAATATTTGTTCTAGTCATTTAGTCAGCTCACAATACATTTATTTTTGTCTAGAAATAAGTTTTACAAATTACATTATTATGTTATTTATTACATGTGAAATGTTTACAACTTAAGAAAACGAAAAAAAGAAGTAAAATACATTCTAAAAACATAAAACAAAAGTGATGAAAAAGAACAACATATACAACATTAAAAATGAAATGTAAAAAATTGTACAAAATCGTAAATAGTTTAATAAATATTAAAAAAATGAACAGAAATGTTTTTTCAACAACCAAGAATTACTTTTTCTGTTATAAGTTTTGACTTCAACCAAAAAAACTACATTCATTTTCATTCGTTTTTCCGATTTGTTTTATTTTGTTCCAGGATTAATACAAAAAATGATCCATACACATTAAAATCAAAAGAAATTTTGATCTGTGCTGGTCATATATATGTAAAGCATGAAAAAATCATTTTTTTAAATAACTGAATTGTAACTCCCCTAATTTTTCTTTGTATATTTTCAGGTGGTGTGTGTTTTTTTTTAATAATTTGCCAAAAAATTTAAAATAATCTCATTTTCTTTCTTAGGAATAATATAATATTTACAGCCATAAATATTTTAAATTTTTTAGTCAATAATTACATAATTAACCATTATGCGTTTTTTTTATTATGATTTATTTGCAGTGTCAGATGGGTCATTTGATGTGCGCTGCATGCTTTACACACTTATTGGCCGATGGAAGGTAAGTACTTTTATACAATTTGCATTTGAAATTGTTTATTCATTGAAATTCATTTATTTATTAGATTACGGGATCAAGTTGCAACTTGTCCAAACTGTCGTGTCGAGATCTCTAAATCAAGTGCATCACGCAATTTAGCCGTTGAAAAGGCAGTAAGCGAGTTACCCAGCGAATGTCAGGTATTTATTCACTAAAATGTTATTAATTGTGAGAAAACATTCATTGATTTAATGATCGATTTTATTTAGTATTGCGGAAAGGAATATCCAAGCAAATCTCTTGAGCATCATGAAAAAGCTGATTGCGAATTACGTCCAACTGATTGCAAATACCAACGTATTGGTTGTAAATGGCAAGGCCCAATCCATGATGGTAAATGATAATGAATTAAAATGGATTTATGCTAGACTATGCTAGATAATGCAATAATATTAACAAATTTTGTGTACACTTTGTTTACAATTTTAAGCATCGACGCACGAAAAATCTTGTTTGCATCCGAAAAAAACCGGAGCCGAAGTAATGTTGGCATTACAAGAGAATGATGCTAAATTAAATGAAGAACGTAAACTGTTTTCCACCTTGATTGAACTTCTGAGCTACGAGAAAATCATATTCAATGGTATTTTATTTGAATTTCGTGTGATTAATTAGTTTAGTTTGAATGTGCGATTCATTTTTTATTGTGACCAATTAACAGATTTACAAATGAAGCCGTATCGCACCGATGAATATGTGCATAAATTGTTCTATGAAACATCCCGGTTCACAGCATTTAATCATCAGTGGGTGGTGAAAGCACGCATTAATGATTCACAGCGTGATCCCCACACAAATCACGAGCGAAAAATCACTTACCAAGTATGATAAGAGTCATTGTTTTATTTTTGATGGCAATCAATAGTATCGTTTTCTTATCTATTTTCAGTTGATATTGAAGACAAAAACTTCCACTCCGCTCTCAATTCACTTTTTTGCTTTAAAGGGGCCATTTTATGACATGAAATTGAATACGCAAATTTACAAGCATGATTTCACCGATTCAGAATATGAAAGTCCATATTTTCTGTTGCCGTTGCCTGATAGCTCTGAATGCAATCGCCTCTTAGCCAGCAAAGCCATTAATTTCCGTTTGATTATGTTTTTACTGTCAAAGTAAGTAGCCGTCGGCGTACATGCCGACGGCGAAAACGTCTAAGAAGGAACACTTCTTAGCAAAAGCATAACAATCGATTGTTTTGAAAAAAGTTCAAATCCACTAAAATATGATGACGTATATGTCTTAAAAGTGCTGGCATTGATTTCAATTTAAAATACCAACAAAAGAAAATTTAGATAAGAGAAATGGTATGATTTTTTAAAGAAACGAAACAAAATTCGATCGTAGTTTTTAATTCAAATTTATTGTTTTTTTCTCTCTGTAAAACGTTAATTTAAAGCTTACCAACACCGTGGAAAGTAAAATCACCACGTTTTATTAAGTTTCCAATAAACAAAGAATTAACTTGCATAGATCAATAGATGAACAAAAGTAAACAAATTTAAATATCATTTAACGTACTTTATTACAATTTCTAATATATAAACTACACTTACACTTATGCAAGAAGTTTGTGCAACGTAAACATTTCAATATACGGCTTCGGGTTATAACATTACATGAAAAAAAGAAGATTCATTCAGACATATTTGAGTAATAAGTTCGTAATCATCTATTGATTTGATTGACAGTGTTTTACAGTACGCTTCGAAAGAGAGCTAGACTCCATTGAGCGATTTAAAATGAATATTATAATCAATGCGTTTTAGTTTGTAATGCATAAATAGAATGCGAAAGAAATGGTTCAGATTCATAATGCTAAGACGTGCAGTAGAGTTATAATCCGCTGTAAATAAATTGTGTGCGATATTTTTTCATATTTTTTTTCTCTCGTTATTATTAAATCGGTTTTTCACATAAGCTTTCCTCCTCTGTTCATTAGAGATAAGCGCAAGATGTAACACTTTGTTCTTTTCACTTAGTCATAAGTAATATTGCGATGGTATGTTAACGAACGCAGCTTCAACATTTCTAACGAAAATTGAAATGCGTTGATAGATTTTAGTGCGAATAAAACTGAATTCAGCTGTAACTTATTTTCTTTGGCAATGTTCACCATTCAGATTAATCGTTGACTTATCCTCAGAAGAAAAAAACCTTTCATTTTACACTAACTTTGAAGTTTATTTACTGTAAATTCTGTGTTAATCTTGTCCTTGAATTAATTTTGTATTGTAATATTAAATTATTAATTTCCATTTTTACTTTTTTTTATATTTCATACGTTAATTTATCAGCTTCGAAAATTTAATGAAATTTTTTGAATTCACAAGCAGTTTCGACCATTTTTTTTTTTTTTTTTGATAAATGTTCACTTAAAATT
Source organism: Contarinia nasturtii (assembly GCF_009176525.2). Classification (NCBI taxonomy): domain Eukaryota; kingdom Metazoa; phylum Arthropoda; class Insecta; order Diptera; family Cecidomyiidae; genus Contarinia; species Contarinia nasturtii. Next base: position 379,118 of record NW_022198211.1, on the reverse strand, counting down.
CATTATTAATAAAAACGTTCATTTCTTGAAATAATTATTTGGAGCGAAGGGTCATATAATCTGAACTACAGCTGTTAACTAAAGAGACGCACTAAATATTCATAGTTGTTAGTATTTACGTGCAAACGGCAAAAATAATAAAGTTTTTTTTTAATTCTTTTTCATTTATTTAAAAGAAAATATTTTTTATTTCTATGAAAATTGTTTTTAATATTAAAATAAGTTTGTTCTCGGTTCATTGAGCTTTAATTTAAACATATGTTTTGAACTCTGATTCTCTGTAAGAATAAAAGGCAGCAATTATAACTGTGTTTTTTCATTTTTAATACTGCAAATCATTTCTTTTGCTTAATGTGAAACGTAGCTGATTACATTAAGCATAGGAATATATTTTATGTTTGTTCAGTGATTTGAGAGACAACCAGAAAAGATAGAGAACTCCTTCCACACGTTTTTTTATTCTCCACATTTAATTTTTTCATTCGTCGATAATTTTTTGGAGGTTACTGTGCAACATATTTTGATTCCGATCGTCATATATTTGGACATTGTCCACTGGACAGCCAGTAGATTCGGCTGGATTTCGGTTTTTCCGTAACTTCGTTGGGTGGATAAAAGAAGGAATAAATGAGTTTACTCCAGTGTCATTTTGATTAGTTTGTATCTAGATGATGGAAAAAAGTTGGAGTCACCTGAGGTTCCAAACTGTTTTAGATTCCTTATAAAATTTCCATTCAAATGGTGTACAAATTATGCGGCATGTTTGGTGGCGTTTTACGCCGGCCGTGTGGCTGAAATATGAAAAATTGTGAGAAAAATTGGCTTCTGAGTCTCTTTTCTTCAACCCAATCCTGATAAATTCCAATGATTTTGATTAAACTTTGCCAGATGATAGCTCTCAAAGTCCCCTTTTCAACGGTATATAGTTTATTACGCACCTTGAGCGCTTAAAGGTGGCCGCTTGAGCGCCAAACGGTATCAAAATATTGGCAGAGTCAACTTTCAAGGTGAAAATTATTGAAGAATATCATTTTATGCAATTTGAAGCTATTTCATTTTGGTTGTCTTTATTTATCAGTGAAATCCTAATTAATGTTTCATTTATCATAAACTTTGTTTCTTGGTCTCATAGACTGTTATAATCGTCCGTTGCGCTACTGATCACAGCACCAGCTAAATTTCTTATTATAGAAAACCATATTTTGTTTGCAATCATACGACTACTTTCGATTAAAAAACCATGATCTTTTTCCATATTCATTGCAACAGAGTGTTAACTGAAATAATACGATGCTGCAAATATAGACGTCAGAAGAATGGTGACACTTAAAATATACTTATTTAAATACATTTCAACTTCTCGGAAAGATGTTTCCATTATAGAATTTTCATTGACGGCACACCCGATTTGATTGATTGGTCAATCACGTACTCAAAATTATGCATATTGCGAATTTTCAACGCATTTTGAAAACTATGTTGCTGATTACGCGGCAATTGAAAATGAATTAAAATAAAATATTGTGTTATAGCCAGAAATGTCAAGGTGAGTAGTAATTGCTTTTCGTCAAGTTTTTCTTTGAATTCCTTCAAAATCGCATTATAGCGATTGATCCAAATAATACAAGGTGCGTCTCAAAGTAAACAGGACTTTGTGTATAGGGCATTTTCTGCTAGCGGAACCTATATGTGACTTGGCTCGCTGGAAAGGTGCATCCTTTGAGGATTACTTGCGTCTGATATGTCAGTATGTTTTTTTATCGGTACAAAAATGAGCATCGAACAAAGAGCCAACATTA